>NC_045441.1:17452218-17565364 GCF_002776525.5 Piliocolobus tephrosceles | reverse complement strand
TTGTCTGTTACTGGTGTATAAGAATGCTTGTGATTTTTGCACATTAATTTTGTATCCTGAGACTTTGCTGAAGTTGCTTATCAGCTCAAGGAGATTTTGGGCTGAGACAATGGGGTTTTCTAAATATACAATCATGTCATCTGCAAACAGGGACAGTTTGACTTCTTCTTTTCCTAACTGGATACCCTTTATTTCTTTCTCTTGCCTGATTGCCCTAGCCAGAACTTCCAACACTATGTTGAATAGGAGTGGTGAGAGAGGGCATCCCTGACTTGTGCCAGTTTTCAAAGGGAAGTTTTCCAGTTTTTGCCCATTCAGTATGATATTGGGTGTGGGTTTGTCATAAATAGCTCTTATTATTTTGAGGTACGTTCCATCAATACTGAATTTATTGAGCGTTTTTAGCATGAAGGGCTGTTAAATTTTGTCAAAAGCCTTTTCTGCATCTATTGAGATAATCATGTGGTTCTTGTCTTTGGTTCTGTTTATATGCTGGATTACGTTTATTGATTTGTGAATGTTGAACCAGCCTTGCATCCCAGGGATGAAGCCCACTTGATCATGGTGGATAAGCTTTTTGATGTGCTGCTGAATCCATTTTGCCAGTATTTTATTGAGGATTTTTGCATCGATGTTCATCAAGGGTATTGGTCTAAAATTTTCTTTTTTTGTTGTGTCTCTGCCAGGCTTTGGTATCAGGATGATGTTGGCCTCATAAAATGAGTTAGGGAGGATTCCCTCTTTTTCAATTGATTGGAATAGTTTCAGAAGGAATGGTACCAGCTCTTCTTTGTACCTCTGGTAGAATTCAGCTGTGAATCCATCTGGTCCTGGACTTCTTTTGGTTGGTAGGCTATTAATTATTGCCTCAATTTCAGAGCCTGCTGTTGGTCTATTCAGGAATTCAACTTCTTCTTGGTTTAGTCTTGGAAGAGTGTAACTGTCCAGGAAATTATCCATTTCTTCTAGATTTTCTAGTTGATTTGCATAGAGGTGTTTATAGTATTCTCTGATGGTAGTTTGTATTTCTGTGGGGTCAGTGGTAATATCCCCTTTATCATTTTTTATTGCATCTATTTGATTCTTCTCTCTTTTCTTCCTTATTAGTCTTGCTAGCAGTCTGTCAATTTTGTTGATTTTTTCAAAAAACCAACTCCTGGATTCGTTGACTTTTTTGGGGGATTTTTTTGTGTCTCTATCTCCTTCAGTTCTGCTCTGATCTTAGTTATTTCTTGCCTTCTGCTAGCTTTTGAATGTGTTTGCTCTTGCTTCTCCAGTTCTTTTAATTGTGATGTTAGAGTGTCAATTTTAGATCTTTCCAGCTTTCTCTTGTGGGCATCTAGTGCTATAAATTTCCCTCTACACACTGCTTTAAATGTGTCCCAGAGATTCTGGTATGTTGTATCTTTGTTCTCATTGGTTTCAAAGAACATCTTTATTTCTGCCTTCATTTCGTTATGTACCCAGTAGTCATTCAGGAGCAGGTTGTTCAGTTTCCATGTAGTTGAGCAGTTTTGATTGAGTTTCTTAGTCCTGAGTTCTAGTTTGATTGCACTGTGGTCTGAGAGACAGTTTGTTATAATTTCTGTTCTTTTACATTTGCTGAGGAGTGCTTTACTACCAATTATGTGGTCAATTTTGGAATAAGTGCGATGTGGTGCTGAGATGAATGTATATTCTGTTGATTTGG
The DNA here is from genome assembly GCF_002776525.5 of Piliocolobus tephrosceles. Lineage (NCBI taxonomy): Eukaryota > Metazoa > Chordata > Mammalia > Primates > Cercopithecidae > Piliocolobus > Piliocolobus tephrosceles. The sequence goes on along the minus strand of NC_045441.1, from coordinate 17,563,674 downwards.
GGCGGAGAGTTCTATAGATGTCTATTAGGTCCACTTGGTGCAGAGATGAGTTCAGTTCCTGGATATCCTTGTTAACTTTCTGTCTCATTGATCTGTCTAATGTTGACAGTGGAGTGTTGAAGCCTCCCATTATTATTGTATGAGAGTTTAAGTCTCTTTGTAAGTCTCTAAGGACTTGCTTTATGAATTTGGGTGCTCCTGTATTGGGTGCATATATATTTAGGATAGTTAGCTCTTCCTGTTGAATTGATCCCTTTACCATTATGTAATGGCCTTCTTTGTCTCTTTTGATCTTTGATGGTTTAAAGTCTATTTTATCAGGGACTAGGATTGCAACCCCTGCTTTTTTTTGTTCTCCATTTGCTTGGTAGATCTTCCTCCATCCCTTTATTTTGAGCCTATGTATGTCTCTGCATGTGAGATGGGTCTCCTGAATACAGCAGACTGATGGGTCTTGACTCTTTATCCAGTTTTCCAGTATGTGTCTTTTAATTGGAGCATTTAGTCCATTAACATTTAAGGTTAATATTGTTATGTGTGAACTTGATCCTGCCATTATGATATTAACTGGTTATTTTGCTTGTTAGTTGATGCAGTTTCTTCCTAGCCTCGATGGTCTTTACATTTTGCCATGTTTTTGTAATGGCTGGTACCGGTTGTTCCTTTCCATGTTTAGGGCCTCCTTCAGGGTCTCTTGTAAGGCAGGCCTGGTGGTGACAAAATCTCTAAGCATTGGCTTATCTGTAAAGGATTTTATTTCTCCTTCACTGATGAAACTTAGTTTGGCCGGATATGAAATTCTGGGTTTAAAATTCTTTTCTTTAAGAATGTTGAATATTGGCCCCCACTCTCTTCTGGCTTGTAGAGTTTCTGCTGAGAGGTCTGCTGTTAGTCTGATGGGCTTCCCTTTGTGGGTAACCCGACCTTTCTCTCTGGCTGCCCTTAAGATTTTTTCCTTCATTTCAACTTTGGTGAATCTGGCAATTATGTGTCTTGGAGTTGCTCTTCTCGAGGAGTATCTTTGTGGTGTTCTCTGTATTTCCTGAATTTGAATGTTGGCCTGCCCTACTAGATTGGGGAAATTCTCCTGTATGATATCCTGAAGAGTGTTTTCCAACTTGGTTCCATTTTCCCTCTCACTTTCAGGCACCCCAATCAGACGTAGATTTGGTCTTTTTACCTAATCCCATACTTCTTGCAGGCTTTGTTCATTTCTTTTTCTTCTTTTTTCTTTTGGTTTCTCTTCTCGCTTCATTTCATTCATTTGATCCTCAATCGCTGATACTCTTTCTTCCAGTTGATCAAGTCGGTTACTGAAGCTTGTGGATTTGTCACGTATTTCTCGTGTCATGGTTTTCATCTCTGTCATTTCGTTTATGACCTTCTCTGCATTAATTATTCTAGCTATCAATTCTTCCACTCTTTTTTCAAGATTTTTAGTTTCTTTGCGCTGGGTACGTAATTCCTCCTTTAGCTCTGAGAAGTTTGATGGACTGAAGCCTTCTTCTTTCATCTCGTCAAAGTCATTCTCTGACCAGCTTTGATCCGTTGCTGGCGATGAGCTGCGCTCCTTTGCAGGGGGAGATGCGCTCTTATTTTTTGCATTTCCAGCTTTTCTGCCCTGGTTCTTCCCCATCTTTGTGGTTTTATCTGCTTCTGGTCTTTGATGATGGTGACGTACTGATGGGGTTTTGGTATAGGTGTTCTTCCTGTTTGATAGTTTTCCTTCTAATAGTCAGGACCCTCAGCTGTAGGTCTCTTGGAGATTGCTTGAGGTCCACTCCAGACCCTGTTTGCCTGGGTATCAGCAGCAGAGGTTGCAGAAGATAGAATATTGCTGAACAGCAAGTGTACCTGTCTGATTCTTACTTTGGAAGCTTCCTCTCAGGAGTGTACTCCACCCTGTGAGGTGTGGGGTGTCAGACTGCCCCTAGTGGGGGATGTCTCCCAGTTAGGCTACTCAGGGGTCAGGGACCCACTTGAGCAGGCAGTCTGCCCATTCTCAGATCTCAACCTCCGTGTTGGGAGATCCACTGCTCTCTTCAAAGCTGTCAGACTGAGTCGTTCGGGTCTGCACAGGCCTCTGCTGCTTCCCCTGTTGTTTTTTAGCTGTGCCCTGTCCCCAGAGGTGGAGTCTACAGAGACAGGCAGGTTTCCTTGAGCTGCTGTGAGCTCCACCCAGTTCCAGCTTCCCAGCTGCTATGTTTACCTACTTAAGCCTCAGCAATGGCGGGCGCCCCTCCCCCAGCCTCGCTGCTGCCTTGTGGTTAGATCACAGACTGCTATGGTAGCAATGAGGGAGGCTCCGTGGCTGTGGGACTCTCCCGGCCAGATGTGGGTATAATCTCCTGGTGTGCCCATTTGCTTAAAGCGCAGTATTGGGGTGGGAATTACCCGATTTTCCAGGTGTTGTGTGTCTCAGTTCGCCTGGCTAGGAAAAGGGATTCCCTTCCCCCTTGCGCTTCCCAGGTGAGGCAATGCCTCGCCCTGCTTCAGCTCTCGCTGGTCGGGCTGCAGCAGCTGACCAGCACCGATTGTCCGGCACTCCCCAGTGAGATGACCCCAGTACCTCAGTTGAAAATCCAGAAATCACCAGTCTTCTGTGTCGCTCGCGCAGGGAGTTGGAGACTGGAGCTGTTCCTATTCGGCCATCTTGCTCCGCCCCTGCAGCTCACTTTTGATTAGTGTCTTTTTTCATTCCTTTGCATTTAACCTATTTGTGTCCTTATATTTAGAGTCCTTTTTTTTTTTTTTTAGGAGAACATGTTTTTGGGTATTTAGGTCTTTATAATTCTTTTTACTGTGTCTTACAATCTTTTGCCTTTTTAGTTGTTGATATTTAGACTGTTTATATACGTTGTGATTGTTGATATGGTTAGGTTTATATATTTTATCTTATTTTTTCCTATGTTCATATTTACTCTTTATTTACTTTTCCACATTTTGTGCCTTTTAAAAATCAGTTGAGAATTTTAAAGGCCGGGAGCAATGACTCATGCCTGTAATCCCAGCATTTTGGGAGGCCGAGGCGGGTAGATCACTTGAGGTCAGAAGTTCAAGGCTGGCCTGTCCAACATGGCGAAACCCTGTCTACTAAAAATACAAAAATTAGCTGGGTGTGGTGGCAGGCGCCTGTAGTCCCAGCTACGCAGGAGGCTGAGGCAGGAGAATTGCTTGAGCCCTGGAGGTGGAGGTTGCAGTGAGCCGAGATCGCACCATTGGACTCCAGCCTGGGCAAGACAAAGAGAGACTGTTTCAAAAACAAATAAATAAATGAATGAATTTTAAAATAATAAAATAAAATAAAAATCAACTTAGTATTTTTAATGATTCCATTTTGTCTCCTTTCTTGGCTTATTAGCTGTAACTCTTCATTTGTTGGTTTTAATTGTTGCTTTTGAGGTTATACCATATCTTCAACTTACACCTTCAAGTGATACTGCCTATTCATATATACTATAAGAATCTTACAAGTGTATACTTTTGTTTCAACTCTCTCTTGTTGTCACACAATTCTGCTTTTATATATGTTCTAAAGTCTATACTATATTGTTATTGATTTTTAATTAGTTAATTGTCTTTTTGAAGAAACTTATATAATTTTTTTTTTTTTTTTTTTCTTGAGACGGAGTCTTGCTCTGTCGCTCAGGCTGGAGTGCAGTGGCGTGATCTCAGCTCACTGCGATCTTTGCCTCCTGGTTTCAAGCAATTCTTCTGCTTCAGCCTCCCGAGTATCTGGGATTACAGGTGCACACCACCATGCCTGGATAAATTTTGTATTTTTAGTAGAGACAGGGTTTCACCATAATGGCCAGGCTGCTAGCTGTGCTACAATTTCTGGTGCTCTTCATTCTTCTTTACATAGATGCATTTCTATGTATTACCATTTGCCTTCTTCCTAAAGGTTATCCTTGAACATTTCTTTCTTTCTTTTTTTTTTTTTCTTTTTTTCTTTGAGACAAAGTCTTGGTGACCCAGGCTAAAGCGCAGTGGCATGATCTCAGCTCACTGCAGCCTTCGCCTCCTGGGTTCGAGCAATTCTCCTGCTTCAGCCTCCTGAGTAGCTGGGACTACAGATGCACAACACCATGCCCGGCTAATTTTTGTATTTTTAGTAGAGATGGGGTTTCACCATGATGGCCAGGCTGGTCTGATACTCCTGCCCTCAAGTAATCTGCCCTCCTCGGCCTCCGAAAGTGCTAGTATTACAGGCATGAGCCACTGTGCCCAGGCTAACATTTCTTGAAGTACTGGCCTACTGGTGATTAATTCTTTCAGCTTTTGTATATCTGAAAACATCTTCATTTTAGTTTAAGTTTTAAAAGACATGTTAGTTGTGCATAGAATTAGCGGTTGATACTTTCTTTCTCCTCCTCCCAGTACTGTAAAAATGTTTCACAGTCTTTGCAATTGCATTTTTTAAATGAGAAAATTATGTATCATTCTAATATTTACCCTCTGTATATAACCTGTCATTTTTCCCCTGGATGCTCTTAAGAATTTCTCTTATCACTAGTATTGAGCACTTTTTTTATGATCTGCGTTGGTGTACTTTTCTTTATGTTTCTTGTGCTTAGGGTTCTTTGAGCCTTTAGATTTGTGGTTTTATAGCTTTCATCAAATTTAGAAAATGTTTTATCCTCATAGGACTTTTCTGATTCTCCTCAGCTAGTAATTTCTTTACCTAATGGACCCATTTAAAAAAATACACTCCAGGTCCTAATAAATTTTTTTAATGGGTCATATAAAAGTTACTACCAGGAATCTGATGTTTATAGTGACAGAATCAAGTCTTGACACTTGGAAAAGAACATTGTCTGTTTTCACTTTTAAACTCTGGGATTGCTGAGGTTTTCAAGGAAGCCAGGTACTAAAACCTCTGCTGTTACAGTCACATGTTCTCCTTTTTGGCTTTCCTACCTCCTGAGATTCTTGGCAGATAGGTGAGGGATAAGTGCTTCATAAGCCTGAAATGGTGGCCCTTCTGGGTCCTGTGGTGATCATCTGAGCACCTACTTTTCAATTCTGAGTTAGTACTGAGATTCCTGAAGTTCTGTCTAAATTTTCCCAATGTTGGATTTATATGCCAGCATGTAGGAATATAAAATTTACTGCTAAGATGATAGGTGTTCACTTTGTTCCAATCCTATAATTTGCTGTGGTGACATACAAGGGAAAGAGAAGAGCCTTAAATATTTGCCTGCTAGCTATCAAGTAGGGGAGATTGTTCTCTTAATCTCATTTACATTTTCTTGTAGCTATAGCAAAGTTTGACAGGCAATCGTCATATCCCCCAAATTATATTAGTGTGCCAGTTACAGGTCTGTGACTAAGGAGGTGGCTGTTTAAAAAACATAATCTCACCAGTACATTTTTCTTCTCTTCCTTTTTAATAAACCAGCTTTGACAGATGAAAAGGAATCTGTGCTGTAGCTCAGATTTCTCATGTTAGGCATATTTTAGCCATAAACTTAATTATCACAGGAATTTTCAGATGACTCCAAGTTTTTCTGCACTTGGTATCAGAGGATACCAAGTCCTATTTTCGAGCTGATAAAATCCTCCTTCTGAAAGCATTTGTTTATTATATTACAGCTTCACATGAGCTGAGCTCTATCCTGACCCCGTGTTAAGTGTCTGTGGTAGATTTCATTACATCCATATACTGGAAGTCCTGCCAATACACTGGCAGCAAAATCCTAGTGGAAAATAAATGGCAATAAAAAAGAGAAATGATAGCCTATGTGAGTGGTGAGGATCACAGCTTTATTGAGACTGGACAACCCCAGAGTAGTGACTTGGCATGCAGACATGAGCTTAAGAGAGTGTGAGTGAAAGCTGATATTGGAATAACGACTCTGTGGCACAGACATGGGAATAATTTAATTAATTGCACTGAAATTTCTTTGATGAATAGTTATGTGGTGATAAGCATGAGGTCGAACAGCAGAATGAGTCTCAGCTTTTTAATGGGCCAGCACAGCTGCAGTTTTGGATGCCTTCCCACTTTATTTCTGCCTGCAGCTCTCCACCGCTTTATTCATCGACATCTCAGCTAGGAGCACCACTCGCGGGGCCCCCTCTCCATGTCAGCAGAGCTGAGGGGCAAGTACATTTGGCCATGGGAAGCAGGCTGGTGACTGCTTTGAAATGAAAACCAGATCAAATGAAAATTGTAGGATGGCGTCCTTATGATGCCTGCACCTCCCCTCCTCCCCAAATCTCTAGGATGCTTTTACAGAGTCTTTGCTGCTAAGTTGTATAAAGATTTCAATAAAAATTTCTTGTCCCTGGAGAAACAGGCATGTCTTTGTTGTCAGAGAGCTGGAGGGAAATGAGCAATGCAGCCCAGCTGGAGCACCAACATTAATCCCATGATTCGTAGCCCGTATTTTCAGACAGATCAATTACTTATGGCTGTAACCAATCTCTCATCGTTTTCTTGCTGTGCAGGGCTCCATTTCCAGACTTGGCAGCTGACATAACCTTCCAACTTGATAGGACTTCAGCTGCAAATCTCTTCAGGTCTGCTGCCTCCATTCATCGTGGTTATACAAATGAATTGTTAAATAAAAATCAAAAGTAAAAAAATTATGGGTGGTAATCTCTGCCTGGCTTGGAAATACCCATGGGCCTAGGCAACATTTTCAGTTGGATTTTTAAAAAAACAAGATGGATGATTCACTTGTCTGACTTCCTTCACTTTTATGGACAGGCTTTGCATGAGAGAAAAGCCCTCTCTAGAGGAAAGAAATTATCCACAGTGAATGCATTTCTTACCAATTTATAAGTTGAAAGATTAACTCAGAAGTGGAGAGAAAGGGGATTATGAGGAGACACGAAGGGCACATACAGGTGAGCTGTGTCTAATGCATTTCACACTGAGTGAGTCACCCCTTTTCAGCTGCTAGGCTGCCTGGGCTTAAGGCCAGGAGATTCTGTATCAAAAGGAAATGACCCTTGCTAACACACAGGTGTCACGGAACATGTAAGCTGTTTATAGAGTATGTCACTGTGTGAATGTAGAACTTGTGTGAAGGATCTAAACCCATAGCCTTTGAAGAATTTACCCAGAATTTATTTAGTGTTTTCAAGTTATAACTATTCCTTGTGTGTATTGAACCCTTCACAGCTATGTCAGGCCAGCTAAGCCTTCCTGGAAGAGGTACTTAGGGGCCAGATAAAGCAAATTAGAGAATCTCTTTGTGATTTGACTCACTTTAGATGCACAGATGCTCATCTGTTAGGAAAGCATGTATTGACTCTCTTTGTGCCCTTTTCTTTCATTGTCCCTCCATCATTTCCATCTCTCCAATGAATAGTCCTTTGAGGACTTTCCCATTTTCCCTGTAATAACCAACTATGAAAATTTGCAGGAAGCAAAAAGGAAAATGTGGACATCTAGAGAAGATAAATGGTTTTATGTTTAACCTAGGGGGAATTATGTATGTATTTATATATATTTGTGTATGTGCCCTGCATGCTTGTTGCATTTTGCTGTATGCTTTGGAATCCTTTGCCTACATGGAACCCATTAGTGGTGTCCTTCTGGGACAGGTATTCATGAACTCTGTTAACAATTAAGGAAGTAAGTTCCTGCTGCTACAGCCTGACAGGCACAGTTTCCTCTAGGGCTTGTACTGCTTTGGATCGATTATAAAGAAGCAAAGGAAACATACAGAACATACTTGTTTGATTTGAAAGTTAAAAACCCATCTGTATATGTTTTCTTCTCCCTTTTCACTATAGCCCTTCTTAGGCATCCCAATGCGAATAGTAAAACATCAATCATGCAGTGTCATAAGACACTGTCATAGCTCTTGCCCTGCCCTGGACTTGGTTTTTTGTGGATCTGAATTTTATTATGATCCATAAAGCAGTATGGAAATGATGCATTGGTAGGGATGCATGACAATACCCCATCCTCAGACCCTGCCAACAGTTGAAAGTCTGAGGTAATAAGAAATAAAAGGGAGGTGAGATTTATAGTTAGGGAGTTCAAGTTGCTTTTTTCTCCTTGGAATGTTTCCTGTCTTATTAGGAGTTCTTTAGCGAAACAAAATGCAGTGGTAGCTTAGAGAAATTATGGATACTTTCCAGGGCTGTGGGGGAAGCTTAGGAGTCGGTAAGCCTTCTCCCCCGGTTGCAGTTAGGAAGCCAGTTGACAGTATAATAGGCTTTTGGAAGTGGGTGCAATAGTTTGTGTGTTCTGTTTGATGTTGCAAATACCAAGCCCGCAGGGAGATCTGCAAAGAGGATATTCTGTTCTTAAAGAAAGGAAAAGATTAACCTGAAATGTGAACTGAAAAACTCCTGAATTCTAGAGGACTTAGGTGCAGCCAAGGAAGAATCTCATTTACTTACGTGGAAACATCATTTGGCAAGCTGCCTGCTCCAGACAAGCAGATATTTTTTAATGATTTCAATTAATGAAAAGCAATCACCAATAAACTTGAGAGGATTGGATCACATATTAAGAGTGTGTGTGTGTATGCACACATGTGCATGTGCAGTATTTGCATGGTAAGGCTATCTTTGGAAATATGTGCATTCTCATACACACATAGAAGTCTTACAACTACGTTATACTTCTTGGAGCCTGCCTGATGATCCTTTTCTTCATATTCAGAATCATGCTTCTGACCCATTAGGAGAGGCTATAACTCTTGTTATTTTGGAGACTTTTTCAGAAGTGGTAATGAATGGGCATTAAGGCACTTCTGTTATCATGAATATGTACATTCACTTAATATATTTATTGAGTACCTACTCTATGCCAGGTATTATGCTAGGTGCTGAGGTTATAGCGGTAAAAAAATAAGAAGACACATAGTCTCTGCTATACTGTAGTTTATAGGTTATTGGAGAGACAGACAAGTGCAAATAATAATGCAGTTATACACTTACAAGTTTTATATTGCCTTTGTATTCAATAAAAATTTATTGAGGACTTCTAGATGCTTTAGACTCTGTGATAGAGTCTAAAGAAAAGTGTCTTGCCTAATTTCTGTTAAAGTCAGTGGTTTGCGATTTACAAGGAATAAACTGGCCATGTTTAGTTATGGTATTAAACAAAGGGTTTGATCCATACAGGAACTATACTTAACCTCTATGTATTAATTTAGTACACAGTTTTAAGAAAAGCAAGGTAGCATTCAAGAAGAGCATTCTGTTATATACTTGTATATAAACCCTATTGTATCCACCAAGGATATTGTTATAACTTCCTCTTCACTGGTCTCTCCACAACTTTGAGTTCAAGACCTACCCTTCTCTCCAGCTGTGGGAACTGGGATTTGTCAACCTCTCTGAGACAAAGTTTCACATCAGCAAAATGGATAGTTGTACTAGTTCACATGGGGTTCTAAAGATTGAATGGAATTGTGTGTTTGAAAACACTTCATTAATGGGATGGATATTTCAAGTGCACTGCTTTAATTTTTACAAACAATATGAATGTATTAGATCATCACATGTACCCTGAAACTATGCATATCAATTATGCATGAATAAAAAAATTGTTAGCCGGTTGTGGTGGCTCACGTCTTTAATCCCGGCACTTTCGGAGGCTGAGGTGGGTGGAGCGCCTGAGGTCAGGAGTTGGAGACCAGCCCGGCCAACATAGTGAAACCCCGTCTCTACTAAAAATACAAAAAATTAGCTGGGCATGGTGGCGGGCACCTGTAATCCCAGCTACTAGGGAGGCTGAGGTAGGAGAATCACTTGAACCTGGGAGGTGGAGTTTGTGGTGAGCCGACATCGCGCCATTGCACTCCAGCCTGGGCAACAAGAGTGAAACTCCATCTTAAAAAAAAAAAAAAAAAAGAAAAAAAGAAAATACTGTGTAAAGGACTATACTCATTTGAGTTTGTATAATTTTCATTATTATTACATCAGATTTCCAGAGAGAATAAAATTTATTGAAGCCAACTGTGTTCTATTGTCTTAAACCTCCCAAAATTCAGAAGGAATATAATGCTGAGTTCAAGTACCATATAGAAATCATCATCTCTTTTCTGTAGCAAGTGTTCCAAGAGAATTAGAATATAGTGCCAAAATTAAGGTAGAAATTAAGTTATTCTAGAGGTGGGATAGCCAGTGTCAGCATGCATGCATGATCCTTGAAAAGTAATATTGGGCAGCATTTATACCAAACTTTGCTATCTTACATTCTCTTTTTGCTTCTTCTACCTAGTGTTATTTGTGCCTTCCCTAAAGGGCTGAAATTGGAAAGAATTACTATGAATGCATTTTCAATGACACCTTGACCAAGAGGTTCATATATTTCAGCTTTGGACAAGGTGCTGTGGTTCAAATAATCATGAATATGATATAACAACAGTCGTTGTTTAAATGATGAACCTTTATGTGAAATTACACTGGGTGTTACTAATCTGCAAGTTGTATTTTCTGTGGGGAAAAATCAATATGAATGAATCAAGAACTCAGTGTGCATCCTGCAGTGCATGTTGTATCTGCATGAACTGAGATGTGATCTCTTCACCTTTTGAATCATTTTGTTTAAAGGCCCTATGTAGATCATTCAGGTCTTGGTGGTGGGTGACTTTTTCTTAAGATTCTCTCCCTAGAGAGACTAAATTGAAAAAATGCATGCCTCTTGATGTCTGCATGTGCATGTGTGTATGCATATGTATAAAATAAAGAGGTGATCACAAAGCAGACTGGGCCACTTAGCACTATAGAATCCTCTCTGTATTCTATACCTTGTCAACCCCATTCCTAGCTGATAATCAGTAGTCAAAAATGGGTGAATAATTTGAATGGTACTTGTCTTTAATTGTGATTCATGTCTGAGTGGCTTGCTGGTAACTAGGAGCTAAATTGAATGTTAATCTGGGGTCACACTCCCGTCCACACACTGGAAGCTCAGCCTCTTACCACACATGCTTCATACAGTTATCAGGCTGCTGTCTTGGAGGATGAAGTGCAGCAGTCTAGAAAGCATAGCACTCAAGTGGGAAGAACTATTGGTGAGTCTGTACAGAACAGATCAGGTTGCAGGTATTTTAAAGCATTTGCTAATGGAAACTCTGACTAAGGCAGCATCTTAAATAATACGTAGAATCAGCATGCTGTCTCCAAAACACATTTGCAGCATTTATTAGCTGGGTGTGAGCTAAAGGTAAGCTCCCATTTAAAAAAAAAAAAAAAAAAAAAAAAATCTTCGTAATGATTAGCAGGGGCCCAGTATAATTTAAGGTATTCTTTGGAGTTTATAAATATGGCCTTATAAAAAGCCTGCATATAAGAGAACTGTGATTTTAAGTCATTAGAAGCCCAGTGGTTTGATAAAATAACAAGAAACAGACAATTTATTATGAGCAGTCTCAGTAGCTCTGGATTATCTATAAAACTTTTACGGCCTTCCCCAAGTGGCAAGAAGCCATAAAACTTGCCTGAATGAGGGACTTGTTAATTTACTTGTTAAAGCAAATTAAAAATTTATAAGTGCTTTTAGGTAAATGAGATCTTCTCTCATTGCTGCCCTTGTGGGGCCGGGAGTCCTAGGAGGGGAGAGTGGATATGCTCAGACACCACTGCAGAACAATAAAAGCTATTAAATTGTTCCAGTTTATTACAACAGAGCCATGCAGCTGTTGCCATGGCTAGCTGTGGGGTACCAGTGGTTGACAGCCTGGAGTCTCACTCAAAGGGGGAAAAAATAAAAGCCAAGGAAAGGGATGATTTTTTACTTTTATAATTCTCCAATCGTTGGTGTTGTAGACCATGTCTTTTTATTTTTCCTTGACCTTATAAATCCAGAAGTTTTAAACATTTTTCTTTTTTTTTCTTTTTTTTTTTTTTTTTTTTTTTTTTGAGACGGAGTTTTGCTGTTGTTGCCCAGGCTAGAGTGCAATGGCACAATCTCGGCTCGCTGCAACCTCTGCCTCCCAGGTTCAAGCAATTCTCCTTCCTCACCCTCCCGAGTGGCTGGGATTACAGGCATGAGCCACCACGCCCGGCTAATTTTGTATTTTTAGTAGAGACGAGGTTTCTCCATGTTGGTCATGCTGGTCTCAAACTGCCGACCTCAGGTGATCCGCCCACCTCGGCCTCTCAAAGTGTTAGGATTACAGGCGTGAGCCACCGCGCCTGGCCCTATACTGTTTTTTTCTTATCCCCAGAAGTGTTTCTCTTTATTTCATCATACATGGTTGGTCCTTGAAAATTCCTGCCCATCGTGATTCCTTTTAGTCAGTTAGTCCATGGACAAAGGCCAGGTCTTAGGCTGTTTTTGAAAACCTCAGCATTTCTTGAAAAAATCTCTTCCTCTCTTTTCCTTTCCCATATCTAGCCATAAAACTAGGAGAAGGAAGAAAGGGAATCTGGTACATGTTCTTGTGTATTTAACTCCGAAAACTGTTAGAATCAATATTTTTTGTGGAAGCCAAAGTTTATAGGTAAAGGCAGATTTTCTTGCACTCTCCCTTGGATGAAATGTCAGTGTAGGTTAAAATTCTTGGATCTTAGCGTTTACCTTAACTGAGGACTGTTCTCTACTTGTTGAATTTCTTCTGTAATAATAGGTTTCTGAATGGTGACTTTGGCTAGTGGGGTCATTTTTTTGGCTTTAAGCCCTGTAACTCAGGGGATTTTTTTTTTTTTTTTTTTTGGCTTCCTTAAATATGATTCCCAATGAGCAGTTTTCTCCCTGCCGGGTGACGGTAAGGTTTCTGGGATATAGGAAATAGTTTATTCTTCCACTCAGATCAGAAGTTTTGATTGAGCTCTTTGGCATTTTTAAGGCAGAAAAAGATATGTTCTGCCTCAACTACCTACCCTATTTAATGTTAAATTAAAATGATGGTTATTTTTAAAGTATGTTTAAATTTAAAAATTTCTCCAGAAATGTCAAGTTCTACAGACATTTTCTTGTAATATTTCCAGTCACTGTACAAGAAAGGTACATTTTATTAGTTTTAAGAACAGAAATAGTAGGAAGACATAATTGGTACAAGTGTTTGTTCTTCTACAGTATTTACTCTTCAGTTTTTCCATATATATCCATACCTCTGATTTGTAGTCTGTTTGGAATTATGTTTAGAAAATCATACTGTTGGCAAGTAAAGCATCACAGAAAATTAAGGGTAGACAACAGTAGTAAAAAAAAAATGATAAATATGTATTTTTAGACTATATTCCAGTTTTAGGAGGTATCAGCTTTCAGAGATTCCTTAGCGTTAAAATTTGTTTCAATAAGTAACTCTTGTTCTGATCACCATCTTCAGTATTTCAGAAATATTGCTGTATCTCTTTTTCAACTTCATGAACCTCTTACTGGCTTCCGTATTAATGTTGTTTGCATTTAGAGTGTCTCATCTTCATTTAGAATCTCAGCAAAAATTCTGATTTATAACCATCTTTGCACAAATTATCTTTGTGCTTTAGGACATTTTTCTGGGCCTGGTCTTGCATTTTTTATGAATACAGCTTTAAGAGTTGAATTTAAATATGTCCCCTTTTATTGGATTACCCCCATAGACCTGACCACAAAGTCTGGAAGTAGAAAGCTATAACAGTTTTACCATTTTTTTTCTTTTTTAATACTTTAAGTTCTAGAGTACATGTGCACAACATGCAGGTTTGTTACATATGCATTCTCATTGGTTGTACCATTCTTTTGTTCAAGAGTATCAAGTTTAATTGCATGTACAGAAGAGGTAGATAGATTAAAAAATATTTAAATAGAGGTAGCAAATGACATTGGACCAAAAGTCAGTTGCTAAGGTGACCCAGGGAAGAATTTATATAGTAGGAATATAAGGTATGGAACCCAAGGACAGCTGTCATGAAGGATAGGTAATCACAGTAAAGTAGTGATGCTTCGTATACATTTTTTTGTTTTGTTTTTGTTTTTGTTTGTTTGTTTTTTGGGACAGAGTCTCTCTCTATCCCCCAGGTTGGAGTGCAGTGGCATGATCTTGGCTCACTGCAACCTCCGCCTCCCGGGTTCAAGTGATTCTCCTGCCTCTGCCTCCCGAGTAGCTGGGACTACAGGTGCTCGCCACCACACCTGGCTCATTTTTGTATTTTTGGTAGAGATGGGGTTTCACCATGTTGGTCAGGCTGGTCTTGAACTCCTGACCAGAGAAGATCCGCCAGCCTCAGCCTCTCAAACTGCTGGGATTATAAGCGTGAACTACCACGCCTGGCATATATTTGGTTTTAAGAGTTCAAGTTAGAATTTTAGAGTATATGTTCACTCATTAGTAATATTGATATATGTTGTATAATGATTGCTTAATTGCTAATTTTCTTATGCTAATTGATGTTTTTCTGTAAAACTAAATTCTTTAGCTCTTTACATTTATTGAATGCCATCTGGCTTATGAATTTTCATAAGAACTGCCAAAAAAGAAAAAAGAAAAGGTGCAGGTCCTCTCCTGCCTTCTAAAAAGAGAGGCTGGGCGTGGTGGTTCATGCCTGTAATCCCAGCATTTTGGGAGGCTGAGGTGGGCAGATCACTTGAGATCAGGAGTTCAAGACCAGCCTGACCAACACAGTGAAGCACCGTCTCTACTTAAAATACAAAAATTAGCCAGGCATGGTGGTACATGCCTGTTATCCCAGCTACTTGGGAGGCTGAGGCACAAGAATTGCTTGAACCTGGGAGGTAGAGGTTGCAGTGAGCCGAGGTCGTGCTACTGCACTCCAGCCTGGGTGACAGAGTGAGACCCTATCTCAAAAAACAAAAAACAAAAATTAAGAAATAAAAATAAAAAGTTAGAGAGTATATCTATAATGACTTCTTAATGTGTCAGGGAGTTTTATTTTTAATAGGAAAAAAATCATTCTACTAAAAATATGTCCTCTGTCTCCCAACTAGAATTTCCTCCCCGTGTCACTACTCGCCATTGCTGTCTCCTATTCTTTTATCAAATATTCTCCATATTATTGCTGTAAGTACTGGACAGATATCATAAGTAAAATATGTCTACCTGGTTACTAAGAAAAATCCCACTTTTATTTTATATATTTTGTAATAGCTTTACATATTTGTTCACCCACAACATTTTGGTTTAAAGGCTTCATTAAGCTTTCATTGTCTAATAGCAAAGAAGTATGAATTAAATACCCCTTACTTTGCTGTGTTAACTTTTTTTTTTTTTTTTTTTTTTTTTGGAGACAGAGTCTCGCACTTTCGCCCAGGCTGGAATGCAGTGGCGCAATCTCGGCTCACTGCAAACTCTGCCTCCTGGGTTCACGCCATTCTCCTGCCTCAGCCTCCTGAGTAGCTGAGACTACAGGTGCCCACGACCACACCCAGCTAATTTTTTGTATTTTTAGTAGAGATGGCATTTCACCATGTTAGCCAGGATGTTCTGGATCTCCTGACCTCGTGATCCACCCTCCTCGGCCTCCCAAAGTACTGGGATTATAGGCTTGAGCCACTGCACCCGGCCTGCAGTGTTTATTTACTTTTTATTTATTTTTTATTTTTTGGTGATTTCCTTTTACCATTAGCTACCAGCTGTCAGGTATTTTCATATAGATAGTTGTGGCATTATAGTTTCTTTGGTTAGATCTCTCTCTCTGTCTCTCTCTCACACACACACACACACACACACACCCACACCCACACACACACGTGTATGTATTGTAGATATAAGCACTGGAATTTAGCAGAGCTTTTTTAAATAAATGGGCTAGTCTACTACATGCCTTTCTATTCTTTCCCTTCTAATAATCTTACACGAATAAGATTATAGTTATAAGTCAGACAGCAATTGCATGGCACCTGTAGATTTTGAGTAAGAAGTAAAATTAACTTCAGTTGATTATAGTTTTTTTCCATCATTAATTTAATCTAAATTTCTTTAGATGGCTAAGGTAAATGAAATTATATTCTCAATTGCTTGTCTGGTCTAATATTACCAAAAAACTAACTGTTAGAGACTGCTTTAATTATTTGAAGTGTTTGAAGACATTTGAGAGAGTATTGTAGAATTTATTCTTATATTAATGCAATTAATATATTAAGATTCAACCCCATCAAATTATGTATTAGTCATCCAGAATTGAGAGACATGGTTGTAAAAATAATCATTAAGATGTGTGATATTTACTTAATTTATTCCTTTAGAGATACCAGAATAATTATTTATATCTGTTTGCTAATTGCTTACCCCAATGTTTGGTCAGTAAATCAGAAACATATTAGAGGTATCCAAAGGAACAGACACACTGCAATGTGTTGTAATATGCCTTCATTGCCCGTGAATTATTAATATAATGTTACTCTGGAGGGATAGCATAATGTTTTGGAAATAATGCACACTCCAGAATAGAAAGGCCTGAATGTGAATTCTAGGCCCATCTCTTCCTTTCTGTTTAATCCGAGGTTAACATGAGCCTCCACTTACTTAAGTCTAAATTAGTAATAATTATATCTACCTCACAGGTTCTGAGAGGAACTTGTAGCTCAGTACAGCAAATAGTAGGCACTACCTCAAGGGCAGTAAACATAATATTCAACCAGGGATCCACATTCTAGGCTCACCTCACCACCCAGTCCCTGGGTGTCTTGGTGGAGTTGTTCATCTCTCTGTATTGTAGTTTCCTTGTAAAGGGGATACATTAAAATTTACTTTTCTCACTTTAGATATTTACATGAGAATTAAATTATTTATGTACAATTTTTAGAAAATTGTATAACAGTAGGCTGGGCGCAGTGGCTCATGCCTGTAATCCCAGCACTTTGGGAGGCTGAGGTGGGTAGATCATGAAGTCAGGAGTTCTAGACCAGCCTGGCCAACATGGTGAAACCCCTATCTCTACTAAAGATACAAAAAAAATTAGGCAGTCATGGTGGCGTGCATCTACAATCCCAGCTACTTCGGAGGCTGAGGGAGGAGAATCACTTGAACCCAGGCGGTGGAGGTTACAGTGAGCCAAGATCATACCATTGCACTCTAGCCTGGGCAACAGGGTGAGACTCCATCTCAAAAAATAAATAAATAAAAGAGAAAATTGTGTAAGAGTAGACAAATGTGTACAACATTGTCATCAAAGAAATGAAAGCAGCTTAATGGTAATTGATCATCCTGTTTTTAAGCTACTAGATCAGAGAATGTGATATGCCCACTTGTCCTTTACTGTCCTTATGAGTTGCCTTTCCATGTTGGTACAAGGGTAGAAGCTGCTGTCTAGGTTATTTTAGGCAAATTGAGTCAAAAATTAGCAGAGTTATTCAATATATACACCTTTTTTACCAGCAGCTCAATGAGAGTTTCTGTTATATATCAAGGGGCTAATGTGGCATAAGTTTTTTTTGGGGGGGGGAATCCTAACTAGAAAATTGGGTCTGTTCTTAAATTGTAAATGTGTGTACATCAAAGCCATTGTAAGGATAAATTGAAGTCTGATAGTGTACATGTGTACATAGTTTCAGTACACATTGGCGAAATATCCTGCTGATTGCTGATTGAAAACAGTTGTTAATTCTCTACTTCACTAAATTCAGAGTGGAAAACTTTCCTTAATAAAGAACAGATTGAGGAGATCCAAGACCTTACTGTGTGGGAATTAATGGCAGATGCATATACTGGTAGTTAAAATGTTTCATTAGATGTTAATGTCTTGCTGTGTTTTTAATTGTTCAGGAATTAGCCTCTAGAATATTAAAACCATCTGTTTGTTATGATGAAACAGAATGCTTAAGTAGTTATTAATTTGTGTTTCTTGTCTTTTTTTGAGGGATAATCTGTAAAACTTTGATCTGTTTGGAGTTTAGGGAATTTGGAATATGGAAGTGAAAAATGATTTTAAAGCACACCAGTGTCCTGAATAGCTGAAGTATGTCTTTTTTTCCTCCCACTTACCCACTGCATGTATTTTATATGTGTTCTTTCTCTCCTTTAAAGGAGGATGAGTTGACTTTTTTTTATTCCATGGTTTGATGAGAATCTATTAAACAGAGCTGGTTTAATAGTTGATTTAAACTTAGAGATTATCTTTGTACATGTGGATTATTTTGCATTCAAGATCAAGACAGAATTTAGACATTTAGAGGAATGAAGGACAGCTAACGTTTTTAGCTCTAAGGATGTACTTTTACTACTGTATTCCACTAGCTCTGCATAACCGTTGAGGGCTTCTAGACTACGACTGGCATGGGTTCTAGTCTCGACTCTACTGTTATATGCCTTGCGACCTGGCACAGATTAGTCTTTCTCAGCTTTAGTTTCTTTGTCTGTAAATTGGGAAGTACAATTTAATTTATAGCCTTTTTTCTTTTTCTTTTTTTTTTTTTTTTTTTTTTGATGCTTAGGAATAATACATGAAGACTGCATATTTGTCTTTTGTTTTGTTTTTATAGAGCTGGGATCTTGCTCTGTCACCCAGGCTGGAGTGCAGTGGCCAGTCATAGCTCACTGCAGCCTCGAAGTGCTGGGGTCAAGCAATCCTCCCGCCTCAGTCTCCTGAGTAGCTGGGACTACAGGCATATGCCACAGTTCCTGGCAGTGTTTAAATTTTTTTTAAAGATTGAGTCTTGCTATGTTTCCCATGCTGATCTTGAACTTCTGCCTCAAGTGATCCTCCAGCTTCAGCCTCCCAAAGTGGTGAGATTACAGGCATAAGCACACACCTGGACCCACATTTCTTTTGTTTCGTTCTTGAAACAAACAATAATTAATAATTAATATGCTTTCTTTCTTGAATATTAATTGCTTTCTTTCTTGATTACATAGAGCCAGTGAGGTATTTTGGATGCTACTGAGAATATACATTAGCACTATAGCTGTAAGAGCCAGAAATAAACCCTTCATTTACTAGCCTCTCCCCTGTGTTGATAGCCAAACAATGTCGCATTTAAGTTCTTACCCCCAAAATGAAAATCTCAGCTAATGTCACCTTGGCTCTGGTTAATTGCCCAGATGTGTAGAGCTACAGTGGAGAGAACTCATCTACCTGTGCATGAGATCCCAATTGATGTCTCTAGGGAGCCTAGTATTTGTCTTTTTATCTATGAGTTTGGCTAAGAAAATTTGTTTACTTCTCATAAATTTATATTAATCAGCTAAAATCATGCCAAGATTTACAAGTTTTATATAGTTGAATCTTTCTGCATCTTGGAGAAATTCCACGTGTTTAGACCAAAAATGAATGATAGTTGGGAAATCCATGGTTCTCTTTACGTTTCCTTTACCTCACTTGCTCCTCAGTCAAAATTGGACTATCTCATTTCCTAAGTTTGTTTTGCCCAGATTAAAAATTGGAGGGTCTTTATAAATCGTCTGGAGCTGAGTGAAAGTCACTTGCTCTATGGAAGTGAAGTTTTGTTGTAAACCCTGAGTCTCTAATTCAGGTTCCTCAGAGGCCAGGCTCATAATGTGAATAGGTGACACAGGACAATGTTGGATGTGGAGTCTTCTTTGTCATGGTGCTCCATTGACCCTTTATAGCATTAGTGCAGTTAGTGCTCTCGTTTCCAGGGGAAACACCCTCTTGCTAACTGGACCGTGCTGGCACTGGCGCTCATATAAATGATTCATTCAGTATCAAAAGAACAATCAGGCCAGGTGTGGTGTTGCAAGCCTGTAATCCCAGCATTTTGGGAGGCCCAGGTAGAAGGATCATTTGAGCCCAGGAATTCGAGACCAGCCTTGGTAATGTGGCAAAATCCTGTCTCTCAAAAAAAATATAGAAATTAGCTGGGCGTGGTAGTACACACCTGTAATCCCAGCTACTGGGGAGACTGAGGTGGGAGGATCACTTGAGCCCAGGAGTTCAAGGCTGCAGTGAGGTATGATCGTACCACTGCACTCCAGGCTAGGCAGTAAAGCAAGATCCTATCTCCAAAACAAAAAACAAAACAAAAAAATCTTTATACCATCTCCATAGAAAGTGCCATCTTAAGAATTTACCTAGGATTTATTTTATAAAGATTATTGTTGTTATTAAGAAATCAGTGTTTGTTAGTACATATTTTAAAAGCTTTCTGTCATTGCAGGATATGTTGGAAAAAAGTTTTTGCTGGACTGATCTTTAACAAAATAAGAAAAGGAGTGTTTTTTTTTTCACACTTGTTAGGTAAAATAAATAGGGTTTTTAAATGCTTCATATTATCCAAATTACATAAAAGTGGCAATCTCATCAGTAAGTATGTATAATACTAAGAGAGCTATTAACTTTTCTTGGTAGTGGTTCTTGACCTTTTGCTGAACAAGTACTTTAAAAATGTTCAAATGCCAGGATGAAGATTTCTTAAACTAACTCTAATTATATGTAACTTTTTCTTTATAATCCTATACCTCACTACCTAAAATATCTTAAATTGCATATGATCACTGTTTCAAGAACAGAATCAGTGATAGCACATTTTGAAGACTATGGAATCTAAAGGTTGATTTTGTGTGCTCACTAGCACACATGACACTTTTCATGTTACCACTCAGCTTTTGAACTCTCCTTATTGGCCAATCCCAGAAGAGAAGCTTTCTTTTTTTTTTTTTAAGACTGAGTCTAGCTCTTTGGCCAAGCTGGAGTTCAGTGGTTCAGTGGTGTGATCTCAGCTCACTGCAACCTCTGCCTCCCAGGTTCAAGCAATTCTCCTTCCTCAGCCTCCCGAGTAGCTGGGATTACAGGCACGCACCACCACACCCAGCTAGTTTTTGTATTTTTAGTACAGACAGGGTTTCACCTTGTTGGCCAGGATGGTCTCAATCTCCTGACCTTGTGATCTGCCACCTTGGCCTCCCAAAGTGCTGGTATTACAGGCGTGAGCCACTGCGCCCAGGCGACAAGGTTTTTATGACCCAGTTACACTCCTTGATAATAGTTCCAAGGGCCATTCTGTGGGAGATTTCAAAGACTGTCTTACATGTATCTGACCTTAAAATATTATGCGTACTGAGTAATTAAATATTCATTGAATAAATTCTAGACATTGTCTGGGCTCTGGATACATTATAGTGAACAAAGCAGATAAAAATCTTGGTTCTGATAGATTTTATCATCTAGTTGTGGTATGCTGGTGGGACTTTGGGAGAGACAAAGGACAAACAAAATTAATAAACTATGCATTACATTAGGAGGTGTTAAGTGGAGGCAGGGTTGTATTGTACATAGGGTGATTAGGGAGTCTCACTGAGAAAGTAACGTTTAAAAAAGATCTGAAGAAGGGAGGTAGTGAGGAATGTGACCTTCTTTGGGTTCAACATTTCATATGGAGAATCCAGCAAGTGCAAAGACTCTGAGTTGGGAGCATGCCTAGCTTTTTTGAGGAAGAGTGGGAAGGATAATAAAACTGTTAAGAGTGAACAGAGACTAGTAGAAAATGAGGTCAAAGAAATCATTTGGGAGCCAGAGCAGGGACTGACTGCTTTGTAGGCCATTGTAATGACGAGCAAAGGACTGATAGGTAATGGCCAGAGAGGTAGGAGGAAAAGCAGGAGTGAAGCAGAGTGGTTCAAGTATGAGGGAGTGATTGTGTCCGACGCTATGGTTATGTCAATAAGATGGGGACTGAGAATTACCACTGCGTTTAGTATTATAAAGGTTGTTAATGACTGGACAGCCTTTATGCCAGGCAGGAGGAGCATTTGCCCTGGACCTTGCTCTGACCCTTCTTAAGCCACTCCCAGAGTGGAGGGGTTCAAAGGATGAAACATTTGCCTGTTTGGAGCCGGCTGCTTCTTTTAGCTTAATTACCTCTTTAAAGGCCCTATATATACCTATAGTCACGTTCTAAAGCAATGGGGGTTAAGGCTACAACATGTGAATTTTGGGTGGAAACAATCAAGTTTATTTTATTTATTTTATTTTATTTTTTTTGAGACCGAGTCCACCTCTCGGGTTCAAACAGTTCCCTTGCCTCAGCCACCTGAGTAGCTGAGATTACAGGTGCAAGCCACCACGCCTGTCTAATTTTTCTATTTTTAGTAGAGACGGGGTTTCACCATTTTGGACAGGCTGGTCTTGAACTCCTGATCTCATGTTATCTGCCCGCCTCGGCCTCCCAAAGTGCTGGGATTACAGGTGTAAGCCACCACGCCTGGCCTCACAATTAAGTTTATAATAGAGATATGTTTTGAACTTAATATGCTTGGCTATTAATATTTGGATATGTTCTCAAATATTCTAGAACATAGGCTGGGAGCAGTGGCTCACGCCTGTAATCCCAGCATTTTGGGAGCCCGAGGCAGGCAGATCACAAGGTCAGGAGATAGAGACCATCCTGGCTAACATGGTGAAACTCTGTCCCTACTAAAAATACAAAAAAATTAGCCGGGCATGGTGGCACGTGCCTGTAGTCACAGCTCCTCAGGAGGCCGAGGCAAGAGAATCGCTTGAACCGGGAGGTGGAGGTTGCAGTGAGCCGAGATCGTGCCACTGCACTCCAACCTGGCAACAGAGCGAGACTCCGCCTCAAAAAAATAAAAAATAAATAAAATATATATATATATTTAGAATCTAAATATATGTATTTATATTCTAGAACATGCATTTATGAGACCCATCCCATCTCCTAAACATACTTGGCTTTTTAAAAGGGTTAACTCTGGCTGGGCGCGGTGGCTCACACCTGTAATCCCAGCACTTTGGGAGGCCGAGGCAGGTGGGTCACGAGATCGAGACCACCCTGGCCAACATGGTGAAACCCCCTCTCTACTAAAAATACAAAAATTAGACGGGCGTGGTGGCGTGCACCTATAATCCCAGCTACTCAGCAGGCTGAGGCAGGAGAACCACTTGAACCCGGGAGGTGGGGGTGGCTCTGAGCTGAGATGGCGCCACTGCACTCCAGCCTGGGCAACAGAGTGAGACTCCCTTTCAAAAAAAAAAAAAAGCCCGTGCGTGGCGGCTCACGCCTGTAATCCCAGCACTTTGGGAGGCCGAGGCAGGTGGATCACGAGGTCAGGAGATAGAGACCATCCTAGCTAACATGGTGAAACTCTGTCTCTATTAAAAATACAAAAAATTAACGGATGTGGTGGCGGGCACCTGTAGTCCTAGCTACTCAGGAGGCTGAGGCAGGAGGATGGCATGAATCTGGTAGGCTGAGGCAGGAGAATCGCTTGAACCCGGGAGGTGGAGGTTGCTCTGAGCTGAGATCTTGCCACTGCACTGCAGCCTGGGTGACAGAGTGACACTCTGTCTCAAAAAAAAAAAAAAAAAAAAAAAAAAGGTTAACTCTGGTGTGTGGTATACCAGTTTACCAGTTCAGTTCTGTCCTCATGGAAGTAATATGGCCCTTCATGGGATAGTCACTAATGATAAGTTTAGTGACATATAATTTATTGAGATAGCTATGGACAGTGTAGGGACTTAGTCTTGATGAGATTTTAATTTTTGGCTGCATTTGAAATGAACTAGGATCAAAACAGTGGCAAGTTGGATAGAGATTTGCTGTCAAAATTTATTTTCAAGAAGTTCTGATAGCTTGCAACCAAAGTATTTTATATTATAACAAATTCTAGATGCTCATAATTTTTCAATTAAAATGGATAACCAGTAAGTGTATGGGTTAGAAAAGAACAATGCTTTTTCCAGAAACAAAGTTTTAAAACTTGTTATTATGGCAATTTTAAAACATATTTGAAAGTAAAGATAACAGTATAATGAACCCAGCATCATTGAACTTCAACAATTAAGACATGGCTAATCTTACTTCCTCTATATCGCTACACTTCCCGCTCCCCCAATAGGTACTGCTTCCCCTATCCCCTGACTTATTTTATAAAATAAAACTCAGACTCAAGATATCTCACCCATTAATGTTTTACTGTGTATCTGTAAAGGACTCTGCTTTTTTACTGTAACTATAACAAAATGTGAATAATAATTCCAGGTTGGGAGCTGTGACTCATGCCACATATACACATACATACACAAAAATTAGCCGAGTGTGGTACTCAGGAGGCTGAGGCACAAAAATCACTTGAACCCGCCTCAGCTTCCCAAAGTGCTGGGATTAGAGGTGTGAGCCACCATGCCTGGCCCCAATTGTTCCATTTTTGGTCGGTGGGAATCTCTTCAGTTTGACTCCCAAGCCCCTTTGTCAGGGTATTGCTAGGATGACAAGGTGTTCCAGACTCATCTTACATATTTCCTTTCTCAGACCTTCAGTTGGACACTTTTAGTTTTTTCAGGTTAGAATAGGAAAAACAAAAGATAGAAGGCATTTTATATTTGAGGGTGGTGGCTATTTTAATGAATGCCAGTCCATTTAAAAAGTTATTGAAACATGTTTTTTAAAAATAGAAAATCATTAAAAGTAAGTTTTATGTGTTTATTTTTATATTCATCCTTGAAAACCAAATAATATTGTCTCTAAATTACTTTTTAATGATCAAAATCTTACTTTAAGAAAGCTGAAAACTGTACTAAAGCAATCAAATATTCCATCATCACATTATTTTTGCATTGTGTATGTGTATTGTGTGTGAATTTCTGAGCCTATTTGAAAACAGATTTATCATTTAGTCCATGGTTATACTCAAGGAATGCCAAATGCCATCTGTTCATTTCTGGGCTTTCTCTTTAATTCTTGTACATCTTTTGTACATTTCCATTCTTGTACATCTCTTTTTCTCTATTGTTTAGACTTGCTTTTTGGTCAAAAATTTAAAAATTTTCTAATTGGCAGTTGATTGAAAGAGATAATTTATTATCTAAAGATCTGGAATCAATAGACAGGAATGTCTGGGTTACTATGATAAGGGGTTATGGAGACCAAGATTTTATCATGCAGATAAAGCCTCCAGGTAGCAGGCTTCAGAGACAATAAATTGTAAATGTTTCTCATCAGACTTAGAGAGTCTGTTCTGTTAGTAATTCTGAAAGGGAGTAAGGTATTATGAGGCATGTCCAGCCCTTGTCCCCTGTCATGGCTTGAATCCATCCCTCAGGTTAGCCTTAGAATGCCCTTGCCAAGAGGAAGAGTCCATTCAGATGGTGAGGGGGCCTTAGAATTTCATTTTACAGCATAATTAAACCTAGGAATAGTATCCAAGTTATAGATAGATATGTGAGTTATATATCAAACACTGCCTTTTACACTTCCATTTTCTTGCCTTCGTATTATTAGGTTATGAAGAAATAGTATCACAATATCCTTTTGGCCTAATAATAGAGAGTAGAGTTACAATTCTCTTGATAAGCAGTAGAACATTATTAAGTTCTGCTGTCTGGATTGAGTGTGTCTATAGTAATGATATCAAAGTCGGTCACATCTCTCTTGATTTTCTTAACTGCTTCTTATTTATGTTTGAGGCTATATAGTTAGATTGATCTTGGCTTATTTTCCTCTTTAAATTTTATTAGGGCTGGGCACAGTGGCTCATGCCTGTAATCCCAGCACTTTGGGAGGCCAACGTGGGTGGATCACCTGAGGTCAAGAGTTCAAGACCAGCCTGGCCAACATGGTGAAACCCTGTCTCTACTAAAAATATAAAAATTAGCCAGGCATGGTGGTGGGCGCAGCTACTCGGGAGACTAAGGCAGGAGAATCGCTTGAACCCAGGAGGTGGAGGTTGCAGTGAGCAGAGATCGCGCCATTGGACTCCAGCTTGGACAACAAGAGCGAAACCCCATCTCAAAAAAATATATATATATAAATATATAAATAAAATAAATTATTAACTGACAGTTTTTCTACTGCTATGAAGTCCACTGAACCCCTTTAAGTAATATGTGTGTTTGGCAGCTGGAAGCACTTCAGTAGTTTTTATTTTCTAAGCTAATAGCACAATGTTAAGTCATTTCCTGTATAATAATACCTTAAATGTTTATTGGGAATATCATTAACACAGATAAATAACTTTTCAAAGTCCAAGCATATCCAGAAATCCTGTTTCTTACTTTGCATTAATGAAACTGTTCTAATTGCATTAGAGTGACTTTATGATACATGAATTTTGAGGGAATACCAAACTTTCTTATTTAAAATCCACCGGAGTAGGCAGAGTTCCAAGAAGACCCTAGAAATACTTGCCCCTTATTTACTCCCATGTTCACGGTTGATTTTATGAAAGGAAGTTCTTCTGTAAGCCTGACCTAATCAAGTGAAGTATTAACAGGATCCTGACTTTCTGGAATAAGAGATTAAACTGATTGGATCTTTCCTTTCTAAAATAAACTGCTTTATTAGAATATAAGTTAGATATCATAAAATTCACTCATTATAATGGTACAAGCTGATTAATTTTAGTAAACTTAAAGAGTTATGCAATCATCACCATAAAACATTGCCACCACCTCTAAAATTTCCCTTGTGACCATTTGCGAATTGGTAGAATCTTAAATTCTTGTGAAAAATCCTGTTAGAACTTGGTGGGCTATACTTTAATATGTTATTAAATTTAATTTGCTGTATTTCTTCAGATTTTTGCAGCTTTTTAAATTAGGAAGGTCATCCCGTAGTTGCATTTTTTGTTTTGTCACTAGATTTTGGCACAAATTAACTTTCCATATTTTTCATGTTCTGGAACAAATGTTGTTAAATCTTCTTAAAAACTTTAGACTGTTTAATTATGGTTTTGAAAGTATCACTGTAGAATGTTTACTTTTGTATTTAGAAATTTATCTTTTGTTTTGTTTTGCTTGCCATCTCTTTTATACTTAGATGTGTTAGAGGTGTATCTCATATCTTTATGGGTTACCCCCAGATTATACTATAGTTTATTAACTGTACAATATTTTAATTTCTAATTATGTTCTTCTCGTTTTTAGAATTCTCTTCCTCTGATTTTACCTATACTTGCCTTTTTGTCTTATTTCTTTTTTGTTCATTTTAAGCTTTATAATTAGGCCATTTATTTCTGTTCTTTCACATTTAATAGAAAATACATTAAATCCATGAGTTAACTTCTAGCAAAGATTTTACAATGTCTTATAAGTTTTAAAATTTATAAATTTATAATTTTCATTTTCTTAATTTTTAAGTGGTGTATGTGTGATTTTGTCTTTTACCCAGTTGTAATTGTAGAGAGACTTTAAAAAAATTATTTAGGTGGTATGGATATTCAGCATAAAATGCTGTTATTACTTTTTATCATAGAGAAGTCTGTTCATATAATTTTTACATTTTGAGATTTATTCTTATATTGTTACCTAGTACATTATCAGTTGGTAGTAATGTCCCATAGATCCTCTAGGTGTGTCTCTTTAAGTTACCCAATTTACTGTGGGTTGACTAAGTCAAACTTCATTTTTTAACCTCTGAATCCTTTTTCATTGTTTTGTTTTCTTGTTCCTTGATTAGTAGGATGCTAAAGCCTCCCACCTTCTTTTGCTTTCTTTTATTATTTAGAATTTTTTTTACTTTATATAATTTTATATAATGACTTATAACTTAAGACTTCAGAGGTATAAAAGGTAAAGATTTTATCCTTTCATCACAGTAAAATGACTTTGACAAGTGAGTTTTACCTACTAATTTCTAATCGTGTGTCTTTTTCTCTCTTTTTTTTAATTTAGGAGTTCTTTGTAACTAATACATCAATGGGATCTCAATGTGTTGATTGATCTGTCTATCCATTTATCTGTCTTACCCAACAAAAGCAGATTTTTTTTTATTTTTAAATGTGAGCTTAATGTATTTATATTATTATCAGAACACTTTGTTTTACGCTTTGCTTTCTTGCCACTTTTCTTATTTTCTTTCTCTTTCTCTATTATGATTTGAATTATTTTATATTTTATAATGATTTGGAAGGCAAATATTTTTAACATGTAAATTTTACTAATGGTTAGCTTCAAGACTATCAAATTGTTACTTAAAACACTTTCTCTAACTATTGTAGATAACAAAAGAACCTTTGATTCTGTGATCCCAGAAAAATTCCTTGCCCTGGCCTTGTGTCCAAAATTTGTTAAATTTTGGCTTTTATGCACAACTTGGCACTGTACATTTAAAAGTACAACAAGTTTTCTTTTTTTAAAATAGTTTTTCTATCCAGCTTTATAATTTTACTTGTTGTAGTTATTTTGTGTTTGCTTATTTTGATTCATCAGCATTTTTCATTAAGTTTTTTAGTTTGGTTTATGTGCCTCTCATCTGAAATACCCTTTAAAACTTAAGGAATAAAATAGTACAAATTCAATCCAGGATACTTTCCCAATTTGGGGGCCATTTTATCTTGAAAAAAAAAACAGTATTTTTCAAGATTAAATACTTGACTGCTTTGATGGTAGTGAAGTCTATGGGTATATTAAAATTTTCTTGAAAAAGGAATCTTTTGAGCTTACTGAAACATTCCCCAGATTTTGTATAGAGTTCATTTACATTCCTACAGGAAAACCCATCTGTCTGAAAAAGTATATGTGCTGCTTTGAGGAACCAAATTTGTGGAAGGAGATTCCATTTGGACACTCTTCTACATTGCCTGCATAATTCACATCATTCTTCTCAAATTCCAGGCACAGATATATTCTCCACATAATTTATCCTTCTGTAAATTTTGTTTGATGGATTAATGATACCTACTGGGCATGTAGCATCTTTTTGAAACTCTTCATATCCAAGCTGAAAAGAATGGGAAAGTCCAACTCCCAAATTCTGAGCAGATGTGCACAGAATTGCACTACCTTCATGCAGTCTAGGGTGATGGGACTTCGTTACATGTTCATTAGCAGTGACATAACCATGAATCGTTATTTTCCTAATTAGCCATTAATAACAGTTAACACTATAATGGAATCACAATTTCAGAATTTGGAGCATATATTGTTGACAATGAAATCTAATGAAAAACAAACTAGCTTCTTACATTTTATAAAAGATGTTAATCTCATTGATAGAATTACTGCCACTCATGGCAGATACCAGCTTTCTTTCATTTTGCCTATTTATTTCTCATTGTGGTGCCCGAACTATTTAATATGTAATACTCTAATGGGAAGAAGCTTCTCACATTAGAGAGTGGGTTATAGTAATTTTTAAATAAACAAGGTCCTGAAGTATGTAAAGGCTGATGGTAAGAAATCTTACTGAAAGCTTACCGTATCAGTTAGCAGAAAAGCTTTCTTGTAATAGCGGTCATGGATGCTCATAAAATCAATGCAAACAGATCAATTTTTCTTAGCTCTTTAAATGTTTAAGTCAGCACCTGGCCTTTGTGATGTCTCTTGGTTGTAGGTAATAGCTGGGAATTTCGGGTGAAGGATTACAACTTCTGAGTTAGTTATGCTACCGCAAATGGTCCATTGGATGTGGCTAAAATGCTAGTTTGAAAATATATTCGGCTGGGCACGGTGGCTCACGCCTGTAATCCCAGCACTTTGGGAGGCTGAAGTGGGCAGATCACCTGAGGTTGGGAGTTTGAGACCAACCCGACCAACATGGAGAAACCCCATCTCTATTAAAAATACAAAATTAGCTGGGCGTGGTGGCGCATGCCTGTATAAGGCGCATGCAGCTACTTGGGAGGCTGAGGCAGGAGAATCACTTGAACCCAGGAGGTGGAGGTTGTGGTGAGCTGAGATTGCACCATTGCACTCCAGCCTGGGCAACAAGAGTGAAACTCTGTCTCAGGAAAAAAAAAAAAAAAAAGAAAGAAAGAAAATATATTCATGGGATTAGGAATGAATACTTCTTTGCCTGAAATCTTGTGGTTTAGCTTTAGTACTTAGTATAGTCAATTCATTTCTTTGAAATATTGAGCTGTCTGACAGCTTAAAATCCTAAGTTTCCTTTAAACTTGAGCCTGGCTTTGGAGGAGAAAGGGGTGGATTTTATGTAAGGCTCTCTGAAGAGAATTCACTGAAATGCTTTTTGCTGGCAGGGCACTGGGAAGGCTAGCAGGCTGCTTCCTCTCAGTCCTTCTTGGGTTTTGCCCTTAGCCTAGATCAACATTTAGTCAGATAATTTACGTCAGGGCCACTGAAGTTTGTTTTTATGCCTTGGTAAAGTCATCATTTTCCTTTCATGAAGAAGCATGGAAAAGGCCCAGGTGCAATGCCCAGGTTTTGTTAAGCCAGTTGGATATTAGTAAAAGCCCTGACGCTCTTTATATTCTTAGTTCCCAGCTGGATATGTAGCTCTCATCTAAGTTGGGAACTGAGTTTTTATTATTAGTTTTTTAAACAGAGACGGGGTCTTGCTATGTTTTCTGGGCTGGTCTCGAACTCCTGGGCTCAAGTGATCCCCCTGCTTCGGCCTCCCAAAGTGCTGGGATTATAGACGTGAGCCACCGTGCTCAGCCATAAAGGTGTTGATCACATATCACCTAACAAGATTCTTTTCCTTGTGACTGTACTATAGTCAGGTACCACAAAGAAATTGAAAACATGTTATGTGGAGAATACTAGTATGCTGCAGAATCATTACTTCCATGTCAAATGTAACATCTAACTGTACACTGAGAATTACTTTTTTCATCCATACCTTGGGGGTAGTTCTACCTGCCCTTACTTAACTCAGAATCAGTGGGGTAAGAATTTGATACTGCTTATGAATTGGAGGGCTCATGCCACATGCAGACTTTATTATCGGTATAACTGTGTTATAACAATAGGCTTTTTGAGCTTGAAAAATGTATCATAATTATCAAAGGCGTTTAATGAAGAATGACGTGCTAGCTAAATTTTGAAGGCATATTAAAAATATAAATGATAGAAAGAAAGACCTCTTCAAAGACCATAGCAGAGGGGGTAAGATCTGAGCCTTAAAAAACATCTTGTAGCACAGAGAAGGTAAGGGTGAACATTCCAGACAGAGGGAATCTGGTGTGAAAAAAATTACAGAGCAGGAATGGACAAGAAAAGTTCAGGAAATGGAGACAAGGTGATGTTCATTTTGGATTAAATCTCTCCTTTATTATCAGTATGAAATTGAAAAATTGGAGAGAATGACAATATTCTGAACTTTTATTCCATAGTAATAGCAAAAGCCTCATACAACTTGCATCTGAATTAACTTAGAATGAGGAGGTTTAGCATTAACTGAGGAGAAAACTAAGTACTTAAGAACTCAGGAGGATACAAAGTAAAATTAGCATCAATTTTCTGGGCTCCTTTATAGAAGACTTCCCGGAGAAAGGGATTTTAGAAGAATATGATAAAAGTGAATTTCTGGAAAGGTTGATAGCAAAAAAGAATGCCTTGTTTTGAAGATGTGGGGGAAGCTGACTCTGTGAATGGTATGACCAGAAGTGAGGTCTGAGCTATAGTCTTTAAAGACTACAAGGAATGTTGATTCAGCCTCACTCTTTATTCATCTTGGTTTCATCTTCCCCTTGGCACCATAGCCACTTGAAATCCCTACAGGCAAAAGTTTGCTACTTATTGCCTGTTCTATTCTTTGAAATTCCCTCCTGTCTAGAAAAATGGAGCTTATGTTTAGTTTGAGATTTTCCATGTTTTCATTCATGCACCCATCTCTAATGTTTCTCGGTATTGTCTCCCCAAAGGAACTCAGTTTCAAATGAGACTGCGGATCATTTCCCAGTATGTTGCTTTTTCTGTCTTTGCTTTCTGCCTTTCTCTTCACTGGAGTGTCTTTCACTGTCCTCTGAGCCATGAGTTTAATCTACTTTTAAAATCCAAGGCTTCAGAAATCACTTCTCTGAACCTCCCTGGCTACTTTTTGGTTTCATTGAACATGTATCTCCTTGTGGTGTTGTATTTGCTTGTCTTGTGCTGCCTTTGTCTTGTTATATTGAAAACATTGTCAAGGGGCTGTGACTTGTAACCAATATACTACATAGCTTGGTGTTTCTGAAAATGTGGTTGGTGATGATATTGTAGACCAGTGCTCCATATATTTATGACTTACAGTCTCATGTAGACTGATGGTTTTCAATTTTACGTCTTTTTTCATTTTTAATAGAAAACCAGAGCTTGTTAAATGTGTAGAAACCACTAGAATATAAACTTCATGAGAGGACTTTTGTTTGGTTTTTTTGGTGTAGTAGCATATCTTCAGCACTTAATTCTATCCCGGATGTGGCACTTAATACATTATGTGTTGAAAAAGTGCTGATTT
This sequence comes from Piliocolobus tephrosceles, assembly GCF_002776525.5. Classification (NCBI taxonomy): domain Eukaryota; kingdom Metazoa; phylum Chordata; class Mammalia; order Primates; family Cercopithecidae; genus Piliocolobus; species Piliocolobus tephrosceles. The sequence goes on along the minus strand of NC_045441.1, from coordinate 17,531,723 downwards.
AATTTACTTAATCTGTAGGTCTTCGTTGGTTCTTTTAAATATCCAGTAAGAAACCTCCAGGATGTTACCTTAATGAACAAGATCATTAGGTGTCATCCCACTGTTTGAAGGATAACATCACAGCATCCCATCATTTTTTTCCTAGGAGAAGAAAACTTTGTTTTATTTTGCTCTGATTTGTTTCTTTTTTTGAGAAAAGACAGAAGAAAAAAGGTAAGAAATCATAATTGGTGTAATCTCACTTCAGTTTATTCAGTGTCTTTGGTCTTTTCATTACTGAAAAAAAATTGCAGTGGAACAGAAGAAAAAATTTGATGGAAAGACTACTTTCTAATTTATGGACCTTGGTTTGGCTTTTTAGATGTTTATTTAAGGCTTGCCCACTCTTTTCTCTACATTGACATTTCATGGTGAATATTTTGCTTATTCTACCCTCTGTGTTTTTTGTATGGCAGCTTGCCTGGCAGTATTCAGAAGCTGAGAAGAATGTTAAAGATCAGAACCTTAAATTGTTCACTTTTATTTTGTTTCTTTTTTTGATGAAGTCTCACTCTATCACCCAGGCTGGAGTGCACTGGTGCAATCCCAGCTCACTGCAACCTCTGCCTCCTGGGTTCAAGTGATTCTCCTGCCTCAGCCTCCTGAGTAGCTGGGACTATAGGCACGTGTCACCACGCCCAGCTAAATTTTGCATTTTTAATAGAGACGGGGTTTCACCATGTTGGTCAGGCTGGTCTCAAACTCCTGACCTCATGATCCTCCTACCTCGGCCTCCCAAAGTGCTGGGATTACAGGCATGAGCCACTGTGCCTGGCTCTTCACTGTTGACAAGAATCAAAAACAGGAACTAAGAAGGAGACCACTAACTTTTTCCTTTTTCCTCTTTTCTTTTGCCTTTAGCTTAAGCCAGGACAGAACAGCTGCAGGGACAGTGACAGTGAAAGTGCCAGTGGAGAATCCAAGGGCTTCCACCGGAGCAGCTCTCGGGAAAGGCTCAGCGATGTAAGTTTAACTAAAAATAAATAAATAAATAAACCAAAACCACTAGGCCACACACACACCATTGGTTCAAGTCTGAATTACATAACTTTCCCTGATCTTTAGAATTTTTTTGTCTACCCAAGCATTGCGGTTCACATTATCTTTGTATACCTAGGTGAGCATTGTAGTTATGGTATCATTCTAAAATGTCATTTGAGCAAAAATGTATTTTGACAAATCATGAGGTAGGAGGAACTATTTGTTACCTTAGAAACAGCAAGGCCGGGCATAGTGGCTCATGCCTGTAATACCAGTGCTTTGGGAGGCTAAGGCAGGTGGATCACCTGAGGTCGGAAGTTCGAGACCAGCCTGACCAACATGGAGAAACCCCGTCTCTACTAAAATTACAAAATTAGCTGGGCATGGTGGTGCATGCCTGTAATCCCAGCTACTCAGGGGTCTGAGGCAGGAGAATCACTTGAACGCAGGAGGTGGAGCTTGCGGTGAGCTGAGATCCAGCCATTGCACTCCAGCCTGGGCAACATGAGTGAAACTACATCTCAAAAACAACAACAACAACAGACGACAAAGAGGAATGATGATACTTTTATTATCTGTTGCAACTGAAAGAAGTAGTCAAGTAGTGCTGAGACTGGGAAATGACATCATTTAGCTATGGGCTTTTTGTAATTTCTTCACTTAAGAAATTGTTAACAATCCCTGTCATTTTTATTCCTGCTGGAAGTGGTGACTAATCAGCCACTTACTTGGCAAGATGAGGAATTAAATTTCCTGATGGGGCTGGGCACAGTGGCTCACACCTGTAATCCCAGCATTTTGGGAGGCTGAGGCAGGTGGATCACGAGGTCAGGAGTTCGAAACCAGCCTGGCCAATATGGTGAAACCCCGTCTTTACTAAAAATACAAAAATTAGCTGGTCTTGGTGGCGCATGCCTGTAATCCTAGCTACTCAGGAGGCTGAGGCAGGAAAATCTCTGAACCCGGGAGGCAGAGGTTGCAGTGAGCCGAGATCGCACCAGTGTAGCTAGCCTGGGCAACAGAGCAAAAACCCATCTCAAAAAAAAAAAAAGAAAAAAGAAAATTCCTGTTGGATTTCTGGAAGGAAAACCTTGTGAGAATGCGTCATACCTCTTTAGATGTCTATTTGCCCTCTAGATGTGATTTTAATTGTTCTCTAGTCTGCTACCCACCAACAGGGCAGGTTCCCCCTCTGTTGCTTCTGAGAACCACCTATGCCTCTTTGGACTCTCTTGCCTTCTTTACTCATGTGTCATATATCAGCATTCTTTTTTTTTTTGAGGTAGAGTCTCACTGTGTCGCCAGGCTAGAGTGCAATGGTGCGATCTCGGCTCACTGCAACCTCTGCCTCCCAGGTTCAAGTGATTCTCCTGCCTTATCCCCCCAAGTAGCTGGGACTACAGGCGTGCACTACCACGCCCAACTAATTTTTGTATTTTTAGTGACAGGGTTTCACCATGTTGGCCAGGATGGTCTCGATCTCTTGACCTCGTGATCTGCACACCTTGGCCTTCCAAAGTGCTGGGATTATAGACGTGAGCCACCACACACCCAGGCATATATCAGCATTCTTAACTCACCTGTGCCTCAAGAGCAACACTTGGAAATTCTTTTGTGAAGTGGATCAAGTAAAGAGAATTTTTTTTTTTTTGAGATGGAGTCTCACTCTGTTACCAGACTGGAGTGCAGTGCCCTGATCTCAGCTCACTGCAACCTCTGCCTCCCAAGTTCAAGCGATTCTCCTGCCTCAGCCTCCTGAGTAGTCTGGATTACAGGCCCGTGCCACCCCACCCAGCTAATTTTTGTATTTTTAATAGAGACAGGCTTTCACCATATTGGCCAGGCTGGTTTTGAACTCCTGACTTCATGATCTGCCACCCTGGCCTCCCAGAGTGCTGGGATTAGAGCTGTGCGCCACCGCGCCTGGCTTAATTTTTGTATTTTTTGTAGAGACAGGGTTGCTCCATGTTGGCCAGGATGATCTAGCATTAACAGAGTAAGTGAGAGAGTAGTATCATGAAAAAAAGAATACTTAAGTGTGTCTGAGTATTAAGAACAAATAAAGGATATGTAATGAGGAGCAAAATCCTTTATTTTCTCCTTTTTTTAAAAAAACACCATACTCTAAAGCAGTGTGCTGTTCATTATAGAGTGCAAGATGATTCACTGAGTTCCAGAGAGAAAATATTAGTACTTTTTTTTTCTTAGAAAAATAAATTAAACTTTACTAGTATTCAATTTAACGAGTGGGGAATAGTTGTTGTCTATAATTTTTAAATACATGGATCTAAGGAGTGTATACTCAAAACTTTTCTTACTGAGAGATGTCTACAAACATAAATGGTTGGAGACTACTGTAGCACACTGAGCAGTTCTCTATGATAATACCACATCCATCTCTCCATCAGCCAAGGTATACAACTCCGAGATACAACCGCCTTCCTGCACCTCTCATGAAAGTTTGTGAGGTTTATGATGAGATGTTGTATGAGATACTGAATTCTTATAGGAATTAAATGGAATAAAGTATAATTATTTTTATGTTATTTTAATATATTAGTTATAGATAATTACCTCACCTTCTTCTGTAGTATAATATCAAATTATATAAATAAAGAGTACTAACAGTCTTTTATTGTGTGTGTGTTTCTGTGTGTAAGAATATGTTTTATTGTGTGTCTATGTGTTTGATTAATTTTGTGATGGAGCTATACAATCATAAAACCATGACAACTTTTCTTATCTAAGTTGTTAATGTTTAAATAGCTGTTTTTCTGAGATTTTGTTACACTTTTAATGTAAGATCTCATTGACCCTGGAAATTATTCTAGGGTTAGTCAGTCATATTTTCTTCATAGTGTAGAGAAATGAAAACCATGTTAGTTTAGGGGACTAGAGCTGCCATTAGGTCTTTTGGCTTGCTTCCCGTAACTCGCTTTCTGTTAGATAAAAATAAATTGACAAAAGACATTCCATATTCATGAATAGAAAGACTAAATATTATTAAGATGTCAGTACTACCCTAAGCTATTTATAGATTCAGTGCAATGTCTATCATAATTCCAACAACCTTTTTTGCAAAAATGGAAAAGCAGATTCTCAAATACATATGAAATGGCTTGAGGCCTTAATAACCAACACAGTCTGGAAAAAGAACAAAGTTAGAGGACTTAAACACTTACCAACCTCAAAACTCACTGCAAAACTACAGTTAATCAAAACAGTTTGGTACTGGCCTAATATTAGACATACAGACCAGTGGAGTAGAATGGAGAGCCCAGAAGGAAGCCCATACTTAAATGCCCAACTGATTTTTAACAAGAATACCAAGACACTTCAATGGGGAAAGAATTTTCTGTTTAACAGATGGCGTTGAGATAACTGTATTTCTATGTACAAAAGAATGAAGTTGGACCCCTACATCGCACTATGTACAAAAATAAACTCAAAATGAATCAATGACAAAAATTTAAATGTGAACACCATAAAACTCTTAGAAGAAAATATACAGGTAAATCTTCATGACCTTCAATTTGGCAGTGGCTTATTAGATATGACACCAAAAGCATGTACAATGAAAGAGAAAATAAATTGGATTTCATCAAAATTAAAAACTTCTGCACACCAAAGAGCATTATCAAGAAAGTAAAAAGACAGCCTACAAAATGGGGAAAAGATTTGCAAATCATAGAACTGGTATTTGTTATACAAAATGTGTAAAGAACTCCTACAACTCAATAATAGTCAACCTAATGCAAAAATGTGCAAAGAATTTGAGAAATATTTCTACAAAGAAGTACAAAGAAGAGGTACTTGAAAAATGCTGAAAATCATTAGTTATTAGAGAAATGCAAATTAAAACTGTAACGAGATTATCATTTTATACCTAGTAGGATGGTTACGCTTTTTAAAAGAGAATGAAAAATAAGAAGTGTTGGCAAGGATGTGGAGAGGTTGGAACACTCATACATTACTGGTGGGAATGTAAAATGATGCAGCCACTGTAGAAAACAACTTGGCAGTTCCTCAAAAAGCTGAAACATATAATTACCATATGACCCAGCAATTTCACTTTTAGGTATATACCCCAAAGAATGGAAAACATGAACTTAAACAGACTTGTAAGCCAGTGTTCACTGCAGCATTATTTATGGTAGCCAAAAGGTAGAAACAAACAATGTGTTTCTCAACAAATGAATTGATAAACGAAACGTGACAGCTTGGCTGATATGCACACAATGGAATATACTCAGCCATAAAAAGGATTGGCATTGTAATATATACTACAGTATGGATGAACTTTAAAAATATCATGCTAAAGAAAAGCAAGACAAAGAAGGACAAATATTGTGTGATTCCACATATATGAGGTATGTAGAATACGCAAATTCATAGAGACGTAAAGCAGAATAGAACTTACCAGGAATTTGGGGGATGGAGAGTGGGAGGGAGAAAAGCTATTGCTTGATAGAGTTTCTTTTTGGGGATGATAATAATGTTTTGGAAATAGATAGTTATGACAGTTGTTCAATGTTTTGAATGTAATTAATGCCACTGAATTACACAATTAAAAAATGGTGATCTGTTAAAAAATGTAAAAATGATTAGGGCTGTAATAATGCTTATTGTGCTTTTACTTTGTGGAAAATATGGAAAATAGTTATAAATTTTACCATCCTTGTCTACTAATTGTGTCACCTGTGTCATTTCTGGTCCTGTTTCTATTGGTTGTTTTTTCTCTTCATTATGGATCATATTTTCCTGCTTCTTTGTATGCCTGGCAATTTTTCACTGGATGCCAGACATTATAAAATCCTGTCAGTCTTAAGTCAGTCAGTGAGACACTTTCAATTCATACTGTTTATTATATTTAAAAATTATGCAAAAAAAGTGTGGACATATAGTAGGCATATCGTTCATTAATTATTAACATTCATTCTTTTTGCAACATTACTAAAAAGGAAAGAAAGAAAATTGATCCAAAAAATGGACATTTAGTGAAATGTTTTGAGATCCCTAGTCACATTTCCCTCACACATGTGCAGGTCTGAAATTGCAGAGTCCTGTGTCAAACACTTTTTTTTTTTTTTCCTGACATGGAGTTTCGCTCTTGTTGCTCAGGCTGGAGTGCAGCAGCATGATGTTGGCTCACTGCAACCTCCACCTCCTGGGTTCAAGCAATTCTTCTGCCTCAGCCTCCTGAGTAGCTGGGATTACAGGCACTTGCCACCAAGCCCAGCTAATTTTTTTGTATTTTTAGTAGAGATGGGTTTCACCATGTTGGCCAGGCTGGTCTCAAACTCCTGACCTCAGGTGATCCACCTGCCTTGGCCTTCCAAAGTGCTGGGATTACAGGCATGAGCCACCATGTTTGGCCGAGATGAAAGCTTTTAACAAGTCAGCCCACAGAATGATTCTTTTGGATACCAAAGCAACACCTACCTGTGCAATATTTTGGAGAGTAAAGATGCCCCATTTTTGCTTGAAAGAGAATTAACAATTAATTTATTTTTTACTTTTATTTTAGTTTCCTGGGTATATGTGAAGGTTTGTTACATAGGTAAACTCATGTCACAGGGGTTGGTTTACAAATTATTTCATCACCCAGTACCCAATAGTTATCTTTTCTACTCCTCTCCCTCTTACCACCCTTCACCCTCAAGCAGACCCTAGTGTCTGTTGTTTCTCTCTCTGTGTTCGTAAGTTCTTACTATTTAGGTCCCACTTGTAAGTGAAAACATGCGGTATTTGGTTTTCTGTTCCTATATTACTTTGCTGAGGATAGTAGCCTCTAGCACTATCCATGTTCCTGCAAAAGACATGATCTCGTTCTTTTTTATGGCAATGTAGTATTTTGTGGTTTACATATACCAAATTTTCTTTATCCAATTTGTCATTGATGGGCATTTAGGGTGATTCCATGTCTTTGCTATTGTGAATAGTGCTTCAGTCAACATTTGCATGCATATGTCATTATGGTAGAATGATTTATATTCCTCTGGGTTTATATCCAGTAATGGGATTGCTGGGTCAAATGGTAGTTCTGCTTTTAGCTTTTTGAGGAATCATCATACTGCTTTCCACAATAGTTGAACTAATTTACACTCCCACCGATAGTTTATTAGTGTTCCCTTTTCTCCACAACCTTGCCAGCATCTGTTGTTTTTTGACGTTTTAATATTAATAATAGCCATTTCGACTGGTGAGATGATATCTCATTGTGGTTTTGATTTGCATTTCTCTAATCATCAGTGATGTTGAGCTTTTTTTGTATAGGCTTGTTGGCTGCATATATGTCTTCTTTTGAAAAGTATCTCTTCATGTTCTTTGCCCACTTTTTAATGGAGTTGTTTGGTTTTATCTTGTAAATTTGTTTAGCTCCTTATAGATGCTGGATATTAGACCTTTGTCAGATGCATAGTTTGCAAACATTTTCTCCCATTCTGTAGGTTGTCTGTTTACTCTGTTGATAGTTTCTTTTACTGTGCAGAAGCTCTTAAGTTTAATTAGATCCCAATTGTCCATTTTTGCCTTTGTTTGATTGCTTTTGATGACTTTGTCATGAAATCTTTGCCCTTTCCTATCTGCAGCATAGTATTGCCTAGGTTGTCTTTCAGGATTTTTATAGTTTTGGGTTTTACACTTGTCTTTGATCCATCTTGAGTTGGTTTTTGTATATGGTGTAAGGAAGGGGTGCAGCTTCACTCTTTTTTTTTTTTTTTTTCTTTTTTGAGATGGTGTCTCGCTGTGTCTCAAGGCTGGAGTGCAGTGGCACGATCTTGGCTCACTGCAACCTCTGACTCCCTGGTTCAAATGATTCTTCTGCCTCAGTCCCCCAAGTGGCTGGGATTACAGGCATATGCCACCACACCCAGCTAATTTTTGTATTTTTAGTAGACAGGGTGTTTTACCGCATTGGCCAGGATGGTCTCAAACTCCTGACCTCGCGATCTGCCCACCTTGGCCTCCCAAAGTGCTGGGATTGCAGACGTGAGCCACTGCTCTCGGCCCATCTTCAGTCTTCTTTAATGCCTATCAGAGAGTGAGAAGGTGGAGTCAAAGACTACTACTGGTTTCTGTTTTGTTTTTACTTTTTTTTTTTTTTTTTGAGACGGAGTCTCACTCTGTCGCCCAGGCTGGAGTGCAGTGGCGTGATCTCTGCTCACTGCAAACTCTGCCTCCAGGGTTCACGCCATTCTCCCGCCTCAGCCTCCCGAGTAGCTGGGACTACAGGTGCCTGCCACCATGCCCGGCTAAGGTTTTGTATTTTTAGTAGAAACAGGGTTTCACCATATCAGCCAGGATGGTCTCAATCTCCCGACCTCATGATCCGCCTGCCTCAGCCTCCCAAAGTGCTGGGATTACAGGCGTGAGCCACCACGCCTGGCCCCTGTTTTTAATATGGGATTAAAAATCCCATATTAGTTCTTATTATGCTTATTCTTTCACTTCATTGAACATATGGAAAATAGTTATTACAGCTTTTACTGTCCTTGTGTACTGATTTTGTCACCTGTGCCATTTCTGGGCCTGTTTCTATTGGTTGTTTATTCTCCTTACTGTGGGTCATATTTTCTGGCTTCTTTGTATGCCTGGCAATTTTTTATTGAGTGCCAGACATCATAAAATTTTCCTTGTTGGGTACTGGGTATTTCTGGTTTCTATAACCATTACTCATTTTGGGATACAATTTTGTTATGTAGACATGTATGTGTGTGTGTGTGTTTGTGTGTGTGTTTAATGTTTGCTTTTGTACTTTGTTGGAGAAGACCAGAACAATCTTTAGTCTAAAGATAATTTTTCCTCCATGCTGACTGAGTACTCTGCCTAATCCCTAATGTCTTACAAGGTTTTTCCACTGTAAATTATGGGAAAACAAACTATTTCCTGCCTTGTGTGAGCTTTGTAAGTTCTTCCTCCTCCTTTCCAGTGGTTGTTTTCCTTGCCTCCGGCATTTTTCTCTCACAGATATGCTGATTAGTCTTCAGGTGGAAACTAGAGGGGAACCTTCTGCAGCTTTCATGATTCTCGCTTTCTGTGATGCTGTCTCCTCCTTATCCTCTGCCTTGGAGTTCCGGCTGTCTTGGCCTCCCCTTATTCTCAACTCTGTCTTCAAGACTCAGAGATTCCACCTGGGTCACCTCCTACCCCGCAATGCTGTGGCATGAAAACTCTCCAGGCAGTGAGGTGGGAAAATTTTAAGGGTCACCCTACTTTTTTCTCTTCTCTCAGATATTATTGTCCTTTATCTTACCCAGTTTCTAAAAACTCCCGTTGCATACATTTTGTCCAGTTTTTTAGTTGCTTGGGGGAGAATACATTCAGTCCCTATTAGTCCATCATGCCCATGACTTGTTTTTTTTTTTTTTTTTTTTTTTTTTTTTTTTTTTTTTTTTTTTTTTTGAGACGGAGTCTCGCTCTGTCGCCCAGGCTGGAGTGCAGTGGCCGGATCTCAGCTCACTGCAAGCTCCGCCTCCCGGGTTTACGCCATTCTCCCGCCTCAGCCTCCGGAGTAGCTGGGACTACAGGCGCCCGCCACCTCGCCCGGCTAGTTTTTTGTATTTTTAGTAGAGACGGGGTTTCACAGTGTTAGCCAGGATGGTTTCGATCTCCTGACCTCGTGATCCGCCCGTCTCGGCCTCCCAAAGTGCTGGGATTACAGGCTTGAGCCACCGCGCCCGGCCGCCCATGACTTGTTTTTCAGCTAAGATGAAATTTTCCATCAGCCTTTTCACCCATTTTAGTGATATTTTTAGGAGCATTGGCAGTTGAGACTTACTCTCCAGTGAGGTTAATCAAAATACTATATTTTTCTAGCTTTGTTTTTTTGAATTGGTTAGGCCAAAAGAATAAGAATAAAGAATTCCAGTGTAGCTGGAGAATTTGACTCATGGGTGAGGCTTAAAAACACCAACTATGCGGCCAGGTATGATGGCTCACGCCTGCAATCCCAGCACTTTTGGAGGCCAAGGCAGGCAGATCACTTGAGGTCAGGAGTACAAGATCAGCCTGGCCAACATGGTGAAACCCCGTCTCTACTAAAAATACAAATAAATTAGCTGGGCGTGGTGGAGCACATCTGTGCTTCCAGCAACTTGGGAGGCTGAGGCAAGAGAACAGCTTGAACTTGGGAGGTGGAGGTTGCAGTGAGCAGAGATTGTGCCACTGCACTCCAGCCTAGGTGACAGAGTGAGACTTAAAAAGACTTTTATTAAGACTCTGTCTTAAAAAGAAAAACTCAAATATGCTTTGCTTTTCTAAATTATGTGTTACCAGACCATGTTGCCGGGAGGGAATAATTGGCCACAAGGACTTTCAGATTGTCCGCATCAAGGAGACATAGTAACTTGTTTAGATTAGTCACTAGGGAAGAGGTAAGGGGAATAATTGAATACATATTTAATAAATGTTTACGATGAGTTATTCAAGGGGAAAATATTGCTTCCAACTTAAACAGAATTTTGTGATTGGGGAAGTTTGTCAAAAGTTAGGAGCAAAACATGCTTAAAAACTTTTAATAAACAAGCCTCAAATTATGAAATGTTAATGGGCATTTATTACAAACAGGCCAAGATTTAATAGAAGTTCTGCTATTTATTGTATGTGACCTTAGGCAAAGAACGTGACCTTTCTTCCCCGCCAAGACGGAGTCTTGCTGTGTCGCCCAGGCTGGAGTGGAGTGGAGTGGAGTGGAGTGGAGTACAATGGCGCGATCTCAGCTCACTGCAACCTCCACCTCCTGGGTTCAAGCAATTCTCCTGCCTCAGCCTCCCGAGTGGCTGGGATTACAGGCATACACCACCATGCATGGGTAATTTTTGAATTTTTAGTAGATACGGGGTTTTACCCCATTGGCCAGGCTGCTCTCAAACTCCTGACCTCAGGCAATCCATCCACCTCGGACTTCCAAAGTGGTGGGATTACAGGCATGAGCCACCATGCCTGGCCTTGTTCACACTTTCAAATCTTCCTACCTTTGCTTATTCTTTTTATTTATTTAAAATGGATTGCAGTGGCATGATCTCAGCTCACTGCAACCTTGACCAGGGGGTTCAAACTTTTCTTGTGCCTCGGCCTCCCAAGTAGCTGGGACTATATGCATGTGCCACCATGCTTGGCTAATTTTTGTATTTTTAGTAGAAATGGGGTTTCGCCATGTTGACCAGGCTGGTCTTGAGCTCCTGACCTCAGGTGATCCACCCTCCTCAACCTCCTCCCAAAGCCCTGGGATTATACACATGAGCCTCCACGCTTGGCCTGTTTTATTTCTGTTCTTTGTTCTTTCTTTGTTTTTCTTTTCCTTATGTCAGCCTCAGCCTCGCTTCTACCAAATACTTCCCAACATACTGCGGAAGGAAACTTCTTTAGTGCTTTATTTAACGACTACATGGATATGACTCTTTTCACCTTTCTCTCTGAAAGAATTTTGGGTTGGGTTGTTAGTTATGAGAAGACAGAAAAACATTTGACACCTTTCCAGGGTTCAGATCTTTCAAGGAATTGAAACATCTCAGAAAATAATGAAAAGAGATCAAATTCTTATAACTCTAATGCTACACAGTTGTCTAATCTTATAATTCTGGTAGCTATTTACAGTTGAGGCTTTTTTTATGCTTCTTTTTGACATACCCCTTCTCCTACTTCAAATCTCCCCTGGTCTTTGGGTTTTTATTGATTCGTCTACCCCACAGTGCCACTGTTCATCCATCCATGCCAGCATCTTTCCTATTCTTTCTTCTTCCCTTCCTTCCCTCCCTCCCTCCCTTTCTTGAAATCTTTATTGAGGTTTTATTCCATGCCAGGTTGTTTCACCAGCTACTGTTAAGGAGGAAACTGACTTGAGCCACTGCCATGAATGAACTTCCCACGTTGTTATAATTAGATTAGGAAATCTAATCTCAACCTGACAAGGATTCTTGGTATTTTATCCCTCTCCTTTTTAAAAAAAATCTCTGCCACATTTTCCTTTTCCTTAACAGTTTGCTTACGCCTTTTTCCATTCCTGTCTCATGTATTTATGAGTTCTCCTGGATATGTCAGTATTTCAGTTGTCAAGAAATGTCAATCAAATTCCTTTCATTCATCAGTTATAGTCTGGGCATTTGAGGTTGAGTGGAGAACAAGATGAAGCCTCTGCCCTCATGAAGTTTCCATTCTAGTGGGAGGGACAAAGCTGTGAAGAAACAACTGAAATTCTTTCTTTTTTTTTTTTTTTTTTTTTTATTATACTTTAAGTTCTAGGGTACATGTGCATAACGTGCAGGTTACATATGTATACATGTGCCATGTTGGTGTGCTGCACCCATCAACTCGTCAGCACCCATCAATTCATCATTTATATCAGGTATAACTCCCCAATGCAATCCCTCCCCCCTCCCCCCTCCCCATGATAGGCCCCAGTGTGTGATGTTCCCCTTCCCGAGTCCAAGTGAGCTCATTGTTCAGTTCCCACCTATGAGTGAGAACATGCGGTGTTTGGTTTTCTCTTCTTGTGATAATTTGCTAAGAATGATGGTTTCCAGCTGCATCCATGTCTCTACAAAGGACGCAAACTCATCCTTTTTTATGGCTGCATAGTATTCCATGGTGTATATGTGCCACATTTTCTTAATCCAGTCTGTCACTGATGGACATTTGGGTTGATTCCAAGTCTTTGCTATTGTGAATAGTGCCGCAATAAACATACGTGTGCATGTGTCTTTGTAGTAGCATAATTTATAATCCTTTGGGTATATACCCAGTAGTGGGATGGCTGGGTCATATGGTTCTTAAATTTATTTTAATGACAACCATTTTTGCCTGTCTTTCAGTAAAAGAACAGAAAAGTTACTTAAAATGCAGTCCTAATTATGTCCTAATGCAATTTTGATGCAGCAATATGCTTTCAAACAAGCAGGTACTGGGTGGCAGATTGACACAAGTATTTAGTGAATTGAGAAGAACGTGTTACATGAAATTAAAATCAAATTACAAACAATGGAATGGAACGTTGCTTTTAAGATCCTCGGAATGTTGGTTAACTTCACAGGGCAGTGCTGTGACTATTTCCATTAATCATGGAGTAGTTATACTGGTACTTGACCAAGCTCTTTTAATAGTTCAATCTGATTTATTTTTCTCTCTTCTCTGTTTTTCTTTTCTGTCTCTTTATTTCTTTTTGTCATTATTTTTGTTGACCTGTGTGTGTTTTTTTCTCTCTGTATCCATTCAAGTTCTCCAGAGAAATAAAACCAATAGGAGTGTGTGTGTATAAATATAAAGAGATTTATTTTAAAGAATTGGCTTACTTGATTATGGGGGGCTAACGAGTCTGAAATCTGTAGGGCAAGCGGTAGGTTGGAAGTTTGGCAGGAGTTATTGCCGTCTTAAGGCAAAATCTCTTCTTTGTGAAACTTTATTTTTGCTCTGAAGGCCTTCAGTTGAATGGATAAGACCCACCCACATTATAGAGCATAACCTCCTTTATTTGAAGTTAACTGATTGTAGAAGTTAACCACTTCTAGAAAATACCTTTATGGAAACATCTAAATTCATGTATGATTAATTAACTGGCTGCCTGCTATTGCTTTGCCAAGTTGACGCATAAAATTAATCATAACATTGTCTCATTCCTTTTTCCCTCACTGTGTATTTCTGTCTCTCATATCACATGCACACAAATGAGGTTATGGGACAGCATTAGTGTTAATGAATTTCAGGTAACAGGATAATAATCGTTATAGCATCTACCAGTAATTGGATACCTATTATGTGCTGAGTCTCGTATTTGATAGATTGTATTTCTGATCTCATGGAATCCTCTTGACAATTCCATGAATTGGACAGAATTAATTTTATTTTATGGGTGAGGAAACTGAGGCTTAAAGAGCTGCCAGCTTGTATTCAGCCTGTAAAGCTCAAGGTTCAAACTCTAATCTGTTTTTCCTGCAGATATACTCTCTTCTGTATCTGCTTGTGTCTCTAATATTTCCCCATCATTGTCATCATTGGCTATTTTTCAGTGTTTCACTTGGATGAAAAACATGTCTACATACTTTTTTTTTTTTTTTTTTTTTTTTGAAGCAAAGTCTCGCTCTGTCGCCTAGGCTGAAATGCAGTGGCTGGATCTTGGCTCACTGCAACCTCTGCCTCCCAGGTTCAAGTGATTCTCCTGCCTCAGCCTCTCAAGTAGCTGGGATTACAGGCATGCACTGCCATGCCCACCTAATTTTGTTTTGTATTTTTCATAGAGATGGAGTTTCACCGAGTTGGACAGGCTGGTCTTGAATCTCTGGTGATCAGCCCACCTTGGCCTCCCAAAGTGCGGGGGGTTACAGGCGTGAGCTGCCATGCCTGGCCTGCATACTTTTTTTTACTAAGCATTTTTTTTTAAATAAGATGCTGAAGGAGCTGAGGTAGTGCTGAAGGATGTTAAAAGCATACACAGTGGAAGAGCTTATTGTTGTTCCAAGGCCTAATTGGAGATCTAGGCTGGCATTTCCTAGAGCTTTCAAAGTGGACAACTAAAAGACTATCCTAAGAAGATGAAGTAGTTTCTGAACTAGGCATGAAAAGCTGTAAGGAGTGTCACCTCCCAGTGTCCTCTGGCCTATTTTTCTCACTGATGGATTGCTTCCTCGTCTGCTGCCAGACCCCTTAATGTGCTGGCTCAGCCTTCACAGGGATTAGTCGCAGAAGATGGGCGCTGCATCTGCAGGTCTGGCTCTGGAGGCTTTGGGTGGTACCTACTACTACTTACTTAGCCCTCAGCCAGATATTCCCTAGAAGGGAAAACTCTCCTTAGTTTCACTGAGGATCTGGCCTCATCTGCAAACACTAGTTCTAATAATATTCTTTACCTTCTTTGTAGCTCCCAGCCATTGTCTTCTACCTTCCCTTGCCTAGCTTTAGTCACTGCCAGCAGCTATTGCTAGGCTGTTGGCACTTTGAAGTGGAATTCAGCAGACAGAGGTGAGAGCAGGCTGTGAGTTCCCTCTGTGGAGGTTGGCTCCTTACAGCACACATGGGAGGCAGAGCTGAAGGATGTTAAAAAGCACACACAGTGGAAGAGCTTACTTGTTGTTCCAAGGCCTAATTGGAGATCTAGGTTGGCATTTCCTACAGCTTGGCATAGAACAATTTGAATGTTTGTAGATGGTGCTTGCCTCATACCTTGCCAACTTGAATTTTGGGCAAATCAGCTTCTGTGAGTTTTGTCTTGACAAGTTGGGAAAGTTTCCTAACTTTAGATGACTGTGTGGATCTTTGGGGAGCTTGTTAGTTATCAGGTGAGGGCTGCTATTTTGAAGGAAATAGACATTAATATATTCTTCTTTAATATATCTGAATAGGTATGCATATGTGCTCTGTTGTATCTTGTAAATGGGCAGTACAGGAGGGAGAAACTGAAGGAGAGGACTTGGCCAGGAGATAAACCCCCACAGATGCCAAGATGTTGGCTTGTTGAGGCTTATTCACGGTTAGTTTTACTGTGATATTATGTGCAGATGGTTCCTAAGTTATAATGGTTTGACTTATGCTTTTTTTGGTTTTATGATAGTTGTGGTGCAAAAACATTTTATTTTTTACGTTTAGTATAGTATCCAATAAGGTTTGACATATTCAATACTTTATTATAAATTAGGCTTTATGTTAGACGATTTTTGCCCATCTGTAGGCTAATGTAAGTGTTCTGAGCCCATTTAAGGTATGCTTGGCTAAACTGTAATGTTCCATAGGTTAGGTGCATCAAATGCTTTTTTGGCTTTTGATGTTTTCAACTAACAATGGGCTTATTGGGATATAATCCCGTGATAAGGCTAGGAGCATCTGTATTTGTCTTTGAATTACTTAGGGACTCTTTTGATGTCTTCCTTTTGGAAACTCTCTGTTGTTGGTTTTTGTTATTTTAGCCTTGTCAGGTTTTCCTCATACTGGTCTAACTACTAGTATCTTTTATTGGTCCCTCTTTCTTGGATATCCTTTACATGTTTATATTTGTTAGTGTTTCTTTCTTGACTCCTTTCACTTCTCGTGTTTCCTTGGATTTGCCTTCATTACTAAGTCTTTATCCAGCCCCTATGTCATTGGTTCTCAATTACTAAGTCTTCATCTAGCCCCTATGTCATTGGTTCTCAAAGTGTGGTCCCCAGACCAGCAGCAGCAGCATCACCTGGGAACTTGCTGGAAATGCCTGAACTAAACTTAAGACACTATATAAAACAGGAAAATGCATTTTACATTTTGATACACATTGTTGGAAGGATTGTACTGATTTCATGGTATATGCGTTATAAGGCATAAAGTAGGTCAAGCCTGTGTTCCTAAAACATACGTTTCTATTGACCTTGGAGAATGAACTATCATATAATAGAAATAGGATTATCATTAGTTTAATGAACGAGAAAGACTCTTCATGTTTGTTCTTTACCTAATCTATGCACTTTAAACCTAGATCGACCTCAGGGAAATATGGGAAATTGTGTACTTTCTCTTCTGGCTTAAGTACAAGGAACCCAGACCCACTCTAATTTGCTTTAAGTATTTTTTTGTTTGTTTTGAACAGTAAGAAACTGCTTAGGGTGGAGAACTTGATTTCAGTAAGGCCTCCTGTGAAGTGGAATTAAGACAGTCAGAATATCATTTTATGGCTTGATCTTGATCAGGTGATAGGGTTCTATACACATTCATCAACTGTTCTTATTCTTCCCCTCTCTGTCCCCCTCCCCCCCACCCCATATCCTCATCTTGCTTGCACACACATGTGCATACTCTGCAATGCTCTCTCACTTTCTCTCTTCTTCCCTCTTCTTCCTGCCAACACAACTGTATTCATCTTCATTTCTTTTTCACCTGGCTTCCTCCCTCTCTATTCTGTGTCTTTTCAGGTCCCTCTCAAGTTTAGTTCACGTATTACTCATTCTATGAACCTCTTAAACCCCGTGCATTCTATCTTTTATCCCTCTTACTATGTCACCCTGGCAGTTTCGTAATGCAGATTTCTGAGTAAGAGTCCCAGTGGGACAGAACCTAGCCACTAGATGGCAGGTCCAGTGTCCTGGCCAATTCCCTTAGAAAGTCACCTTTTCTTTTAGATCATTCTGTGTTTTTAGTATTAAATGAAGCCTCAGCTCCAGCATAGCATTTCTGACAGGCTGACTTACTTCACATTTAATGATCATATCCGACGTCTTGTTTCTACTCTCCAGCAGTGCATCTCCTTCTTCTGGTGTCGTCACTTCTATGGACGTATCCTGTGGGTGTTCCCATCCACCTGAGCCCAAAATCTCTGTGATTGTTCCTCCTCCTCCTTAGCCCTCACGTCTCTTCAATATTTTTCTCTCTCTTTTCTATTATTTAATGCTACTGCCATGTTGCTTCTTGACTAGATTTTAATAATCTTCTGATTTCAATCTGTTACTTTGCCTCAGTCAGAATAATCTCCTTCTACTTTCACATGAAATACTTAGCTACCCGGAGGAATATCCCTCAAGGCTCTCTATTGCCTGCGGATTGAGAATAGACTCCTCTGCTAAATATTGAAGATCTTCAGCAGTATGCCCCCTTTTTGGTTCTTTTACTCCAAACACTGTACTCTAGCTACATAGGACTACTGAGTAATACTCCTCACAGGCTCCCTCTCTTGGGTACTTGGACAGCACCTTTTAGCTGTGTAGCAGAGAATAGGACAGGAATGCACACTCTGGGGCTAGACTGACGGGCTGGACTCACAGCCCAGCTTGGAAACTTCGAGCATTTGTCATTTTACCATTCTGTGCCTTGTTTTTCTCATCTGTAAAGTGGAGACACTGATAGTATCTGCCTCGTGGTTTAAGAGTTAAATATAGAGCACTCAGAGTGGTGCCAGAGACACAGCAAATCCTCAGGTCTTTCCAGGGGTACTTTTTTTCCCTCACTGTGTGTTTCTGTCATCTCACATGCACACAAATGAGGTTATGGTTTTTGGTTTTTTGTTTTAAATATTCTGCATTAGACGTGATGTTTCTGTCTCTGCAATGTAATTTTTTCTGTTTTTTATTTTTAAGGGTACCTATCACAGTCTGCTCACCCCTTTTCAGATTATTTGTGGATTTCAGATGTTCACCTGTTTTTCTTTGAGCTCCTTGAGTATGGAGATGGTATTTTATTGAAACTTATGACATACGGAGCTCAATAAACATTTGTTGAATTGGATTATATCCAAAAGATGCTTCTGCTAAAATACTGTAGTAACTTCCATCTGGCCCATGAATGTTCGTGTTCTGAGAAAATAATGTAATGTAATTCTTAAAACTAGGTTTTAAACCTTAAAAATGAAAGAAAGTGAATACTTTGCGGTTGTCATATAGATGTACTTCTACTCAAGTATAGTAAGTATATTGGTGAAATATTTAGAAAAGAAACAACTAGTCATGAATCTGAATCAGAGATCAGCAAACTTTTTTCTGTAGAGGGCAGAATATTAAATATATTCAACTTTGTTAGTCATAATATCTGTGTCGGATCTGTTTACTGCAGCAATCATAACATGAACGTGAATGAACGCGTTCCAGTAAAACTTCACTTACAAAAGGTAAGTAAAAGGTGGACTAGAATTTACCAACTTCTGGCCTGTGTCATTACTGTGCAGACCACATCATTTTAGAAGCTGTTTGTTGCAAAACCTCCAGGTGCTACCACATCTAAAGATATACGCCTGCCTGTCTTCTCATTAGGTATAAGGAAACCTTTCCAGAAAATCTCAGCAGATTACTCACAAGTTCAGTGGCCCAAAGTTGTATCACATTCTCACACTTTAAACCAGTTACCGACGATGGAATGAGACTACCATGATTAGCCCAAATACACCAGGAATCACACGTGTTGTTGTGGATAAGGGCTCCCTATCTGCATCATGTGACCATGTTGATGAGGGCATTTCCTTGTGAAGTGAAAACCATTGAATTGTATAATGAATGTGATACAGCATGGGCTGCCACAGTCCAGTTGTCACCTACTCTTCTGTTGTTCTACTAAACATCATCATAATGTCACACTTGACAGGTGTGAGCTTTCTTTGTTAAAGCTCAGACTTATTTTAAATTAATATTTTTATCACATGAATAGACCCATGGTAACGATGTAATGACCTTGGATGGGCAGGCTAGATTTCTGTTGTGAAGCATAAAGTTTTTCATATGACATGTTTGGGCTACTCATTTTGGTATCCTCAGATAGGCAAAATAGAGAAAACAACAGGCTTCCCAATTGCAGAATTCACCATATGCCCTTCTCCTTCTTGAAAGGGAGAAACCAATTTGACAAGGACTAGCCTCCTCTTAAACTTAATAAAGGCAAGTGAGTCGAGCCTCTTAGTATTTGTCATAAACTGTGGATTAAATCAGTTTGTGGCCCATCTCATTGTACCCAAAACTCTGGTGTATAATAGTAAAATGTTCATAGTTTTCAAATTAGACTGAGAGCTTCTTGGTCTCACTTTAGAATATTTTGACAGCCCTTTGGTTATCACAGAAAGACCTAGTCCCTCAGGGGTCTTGAACTGAGCTAATGATCCTAGTCATATCCGGTAGAACGGGACCCACTACAGCTTGTCTGAGACTGCATTGTTGTCTTGAGTTGTATGGCACCATGAGACAAACGGCTGTACTGTTTTTCCGCTTGGCTGTTTAGGAGCCACAAAATGCAATTCTTTTACTTGTTGAAAGATTGAGAGAAAAGAAAGAAAGAAAGAGAGGGAGGGAGGGTGGGAGGACTGTAAAGGAAAAGAGACCATTAACATGGCTTGTTTCCTGTCCCTCTCCAATGTGAGTCTAACCCCAGATGACTGTATTCTCATTGCTTTATTGTGAGGGCATTTGTGAGGGCCTTCCCCTTGGTTGTATCTTGGTTTACAGTCTATAAAATTGGATTAGACAATGTTAATTCAATTAATGACTATACTGAAAGTTTGTCTTAGTGTGCAGTGAAAACAGGAGGGCAGCCTCTAATAATCTATGGATTTAATGACTGCAACTTTGAAGAGTGTTAAGCTAAAGTGAAGTTCAGAATGGCTTGTTAACTGGGTTTATTAGCTGTTGACCTTCCCTTTCAGCATAATAGTGGCAGTCAGACCGAAGAGAGCACTAACGTCCTGATTAGCATTTATCTAAAGATAGGCCGCTGCCTGTTCCACAGTAAATTAGTTCAATCAGCCATAAAGAGCTTGAGAAACATTTTCTGCTTTATAAAAAGAATTAGATGTTAGAACAGTTCATCTGGCATAGCTCAGTGAAGATGGATTGAGCCCCTGAACGTGCTCATTTGAGGAAGGCGCTTTGAGGATATTGAGTAATTGAACAGATTTTCCCACAAGATTGATCAGGGGCCCTGGATTTCCTGCACAATTGAGTGATGCCCTAATTTTTGCCTTCTAATAAGAGCAGTACATCTGCTCCTGTTTCTGTGTATTCATTGAGTGAAACTGAAAATCAATTTCTTTAGCACCTACTATGCACTCTATGTCCCTTAGGAAATAAAAGCAATAGGATCTGCCGATCACAGTCTATTGGATTGAAGAGATGGAAACTACACTAAAACTTGAAATTCACCACTTCCACTACCACTACTTCTTTTCTTTTGAAAAGAAGAAACTGTATAATGACAGCTGCTATTTTTGGTATATTTCTTGAGACCATCTTGTGAAGTGAAGCACATTTTCCCACAGAAACAGTGTAGTAGTTGGGGTTAACGTTTCTGACTAAGGTCTTGGCACCAACTAAGTTCTTCTCATAGTAGGTCATTAGAAGCAAAAAGGCAAAAATTATAAACCTTTCTAAATCATTTAAAAACTTAACTTACGATCCAGGTCCTTACAAAAAGGACATAAATGTACTGTACAATTGAATTTTATGAGGTGCCCCAATGTACTATAAAGTATACATAGAGCGTATAAAATTCTAACTCTGCTGTATCGTAAATTTGACCTCACTGAAATGAATAGGCTCACTATATGGCAAGCATTAATGAAACGTTTAATTAACATTCCCTTCACTTGCAGTTTTAGAATTTTGAAGGGCTTCCTGGGGACTATTTTGATGGCCGAGGTTTTTGCAAAACAAAAGAACAAAACCTTCTCATAAAAACTGATGTCTCTTTCGCTCAATAACTCCTCCAATAGAGATATTTAATTTAATTAGACTGATGAGCCTGAATTTGAATTTTATACCCAAACCTATTATCATCCTTAAAAAAAAAAAAATATGGTATTGAGACAGTTAAATACTTGATGACTTCATGAAGGCTTCCTATGGACCCTTTAAGCCACTGTGTATACACTTATCATTTATGTCCTTGCAGTTTTCCCAAGCTAAAGCCACAGGGATAGGAGTACTTTGTGAGGGACAATGGTGCAGTGCTAGAATGGATGAGCTGTAGGGCTGTGGGCTTCCGACCCTTTCATAACTCCCTCCCTGTAAGGTATCCTCCTCCTCTAACCTTCCCTGTAATTATGCCATGTTGGTTTACGTTATTGCCTGGTCACTGCAGGAGAAGTCCCCAGGGAGTCATACTTGAATGAACAGGTAGAGGCAGAGTAAAAAAAAAAAAAAAAAAGACATTATGCTAAGTGAAAGAAAAGTCATTCACGGATGACTGCATATGGTGTGACTACATTTACATTAAATATCCAGAATAGGCAAATCTGTAGAGATAGGAAGGTGGAAAGTAGATTAGTAGTTTTCCAGGGGTGAAACATGAGAGAGATGGGGAGTGACCGCTGAGAGGCAGAGTTTCTTTTTGGGGAGATAAAAATATAAAATTAGATTGTGGTGATAGTTGCATAACTATCTGAATATAGAAAAAAACCACTGAGTTGTATGTTTTAAATGGTTGAGTTGTATGTATGCAAATTATATCTTAATAAAACTATTATTTCTTTTAAAAGGTATTAAGTTTCCTCAAGTTAAATGGGATGACCAAAAGGGGAAAGGTTTTAAGCAGTAGCACTCCTTGTAATGTATGTGTATAGTGAGTATGCACATGTTTGTAAAAGTATAATGTGTATGATCCAAATATCAGCCATATGGTGCTAGTCATGATGTGTATACATGAATTGTAGAAAAAGAGGAAGAACCTTTAAGTGAGAGAATGCCATGCATTGGGAAGCAGTGTGGGGCAAGATCTGTGTGGCTCCAGGGTGGCAAGTTTAGTTTGAGCTTGTGAATCCTTGCAGAGATTGGCAAATACCAGATGCTCCTTGGCAGAGAAAGCAGTACACTCAAAATTAAGAGGATTTAAGGAAGCAGAGACTAATAAGGAGAGAACGTTGAAACCTGTTATTTGTAGTTAGAAGTGTAGATGTATACAAAATAGAAAAACGAAAACAAAAAATGTTTTATATTATATCAGGAGGAACTTATTGGTGTTTTAGGACCCTTAAGATGGAGAACAGAGCTCACTCATATGTGGGAGCTACAAAGTTGAGTTCATAGAAGTAGAGCGTATAACTGTGGTTATTCGAAGCTGGGAGAGGTGGAGGGGTGGGGAGGATAGGGAGAATTTGTAAGGGATGCAAAATTGCAGCTTAGATAGGAGGAATAAGTTCTGTTGGTCTGTAGCATATTAGGATGAACACAGTTAATCATTTATTGTATATTTTTTAAAAGCTAAAAGAGAGGATTTTGAGTATTCCCAACATAAGAAGATGATAAATGTTTGAGGTGATCAGTATGCTAATCATCCTGATTTGATCATTATACATTATATACATGTATCAGAATATCATACCATAGCCCATAAATATGTTATGGTTGCTACATGTCAACTAAAAAAGAACATTTTTAAAAGATGGAAGACAAAAATAAAAGATAAATGTAGATTCTCTTTTAACTGTTTGGTGCTTACCTGGTGTCCTCTGAAAAATCAGAATCATGGGAGATGAATAACATTTCCATAGCGCACTAGATGAGTTAGAAAAGCTGGTTTATCATTCCTACTCTCTCTTCCCATGTTACATTAAATAAATAACTCTGTCATACTTTCTTCCTCCCTTGAGAGTTGTCCTTCTTACCCTGAGAGGATGGCACAAGGATCAAATGAAATGACATATACCCATTGCATTGCACCTACTAGAATGTAACAAATGTTTGTCAGACTGAGGGAGGAAGGAAGGAAGGAGCAGAGTGATATCACATGCAAAGAACTGGATTTACTGACTTATTCCTGTGGCCAAGTGTGTGAAAGTTATGATTGCAATGAGAACTTTTGCATTAATACTATTTATACTTATGGATATTATTACTGCATTTGGTAATTCTATGGTAAATTTGGAGGTGCTTCTAGTATCACTGTCTTGTTCTACCAATAGTCTTGTATTTAGTGACAATTTGGTGGTTGTTACTAGGATTGCAAATAGAAATCAAGCTCCGTAGATGGATGGATTAGCTTCCTTGTTATGACTATGTTAAGGTTACCACTCAGAACAAACATTGGTAGTTGAGCATATCTTGAGTGTGAGTGTCATACCCAGAACAATTCTAATTTTTTAAAAATTACTTTTTTTTAGAGGCTGTCTCTGTCATCCAGGCTGCAGTGCAGTGGCACAATTACAGCTTAGTACAGCCTGCAACTTTTGGGCCCAAGCCATCCTCTCGCCTTAGCTTTCCAGGTAGCTGGGACTATAGTGACATGCCATTACGCCTGACTCAGTTCTACTTTTGATGCAGTTTCCGACATATTGACATTGGGTTTGATGTATCATTCCAGTATAAGATGTTACTGTAGCATTCAACAATTCTCTTCCCAGAGGAGAGTATGGAAAAACAGAACATTTGCCTTTCCCATTTTGTACTTTATGCCACCCACTAAAGAATTCCAAACTCATGCAGAATGCCTTTGATGATGTGAACTGCATGTGAACTTCTTATTGCTTGACTTTTAAATCCATTTTGTTACCTAGCTCCATTACTTATGAGCTGTGTCACGTTAGGCAAGTGACATGCCTCTCTAAGTTTCCACTTCCTTATCTGGAAATGGGGGAAATAATGAGATTGGCCCTGTGGTGTCAGGATTAGGCAAAGCACTTGGCTTAACACCAGTCTCACAGAATGCAGTTTTTCTTGAGCTGTTGGGTCAGTGATGCCTGAAAGAGGAAGAGTGGAGGTTCTGAGGCATTGCTATTTTTGTTGTGTTTGATTTGTTTTCTTTTTGCCTACACTTGCCATATTATAGCTTCATCAGGATTTTAAAGACCATTGTGAATTATATTTTCAAAAGTTGTACGGACTCTTGTACTTTAGTATAAGCAGCACAAAATTAGGCTTAAGAAACTTAGATTTTAATGTTAGCTATGAGATCTTAGGTCACTGGTGCCTGTTCCTCTCATGAAATAAGAGAATGGAACCAGCTGATTCTTTATTCTTCCCAGTTCCACAATGATGTGGTCATAGAGTCTTCATTGCATAATTTCTTGTTCCTCCTCATTTCCTCTTACCACACTCTTGTCTTTAATCTCTGACACTTTTCTACCCATCTCCTTCAATCCTCCTCCTGTTCATCCTTTCACATACGTCCTGAAAATTGTTATATCAACTATGAGACAAGTAGTATATTAGGAGCTAGATGTATAATGTTGAAAAATATAGATATGGTTCCTGCAGTAACAGAATTTACAGTTTAATGGAAGAAGTACAGATAACACAAGTAATAATTACAAAATGTGGTAAGTGCTATGAAAGAGCAGGACAGACTGCTTTGAGTGGGGGAAGAGGGATCCCTGGCAGTTTAAATGACTTTTCTCAAAGCAGGCTGCCAAAGCGCTGGCCAGAGGTGGTTTGAGTGGCAGATCAGCACCACAGACAGGAATCCAAGGCAAGAAAGCACTGAGCTGCTCTCAGGTGCTGGAAAGCCAGTGTGGCTTGAAGTGTGCTAAGAGTGAGACTGGAAAAGCATGCCAAGTTTGAGGCCAAGTTCAGGATTTTATATTCCATGATAAGTGTAATGGGAAATCCATGAGAACTTTTAAGTGACAACAATGTGGGAATCTTACTTTACTTGTCTGGAACACTTAAAAACTGATTTCTTTTAGAAAGTACAGTTTAATTTTCCATTAATCTTAACACAGAATAGTAGATTACACCTAAAATGAATACTCTTTTAGGCTGGGTAGGGGCTGTCCCATGGTTTAATATTATGTTTCTATCATAGGAGAAGCCTTGGTTTCCTAGTTTCCCATCTCGTTTCTCCTCTCTCTACCCCACTGGGATTCTAACTGCTTCTTCACTGCATTTGCTCACCTCTTCTTCTCCACAGTCCTTTGGTCCTTGAAATGCTGTAAGAGCAGAAATAACAGCTATCCAGAGACTTTCAGACAGCAGATGTGCCTTGGGCCTGTGGTCTGTGGCTCTGGAGGGCTAGGAATTGCATAAGAGTTAGAAGAGAAGGCCTCTGCTAGCAGGAATTCCAAAGACAGCAAAACTGATGTCACTGGCTATGCAGGCACTAAGCTAATTCTTTTGCCAATCAGTTAAATCACTCACCAAGAGTGTTCATTGTAAGGAATACTTTCTTGCCATTTGGTGGGGATGTAGAGAGACAAAGGACGCAAAAGGTATACAGGTTCTTTCTTTGTAAAACTGTAATCTAATTCTGTAAACAAACCATGTACCTTTGGAAGGTCATTTTGAACTCAGTCCTGGTAAATATTTGACAGGTGTTTTAAAAAATAATTATATTTATACAATCCATAATGGAATATTATCCAGCCTTTCACAAGGAGGAACTCCTGCCATCTGCCACAATGCGGGTGAACCTAGAGGACATTATGCTAAGTAAAATAAGTCAGACATGAAAAAAAATTGCATGATTTCACATAGGTAGAATCTAAAAAATAGGATAAAAATACAGAGAGACTAAAACAGTGGTTACCAGGATTGGGGTTGGAGGAAGGAAATGTGGAGATTTGAGTCAATGGATACAAAGTAGCAGATATATAGGATGAAGAAGTCTGAATGTCTGTACAACATGAGGACTATAGTGAATCACAATTTATTGTATTCAGGATTTTTGCTGAGTGAGTAGGTTATAGCTGCTCTTGCCACAGGCAGGAAAAGTAAGTAACTGTGAGATGATGGATATGTTCACTTGTTTTCCTATAGTAACCTTTTACTATATGTATGTACCTCATAACAACATCATGTTGTACACCTTAAATATCCACAATAAAATGTACTAAAAATAACTATTTAAAAATATTTTAAAATGTGGACAATTAAAAAAATTTTAATACTTTTTTGGTAATTATAATGCTCTGTTCCTTTACAAATTGTGAGCTGGATACTCACTACTGTTCTTTTAGCCCAAATTGATAACATGTGGAGGCATTTTTATGTGATGACTAAAAATATGGTAATTGAGTTAGACTGTATGGGTCTGTACCCTGCTCTGCCACTTCCTGGACATGTCTCAGTTTTCTCATCTGTGTAATGAGGATAATGGCGTCCACTTCTTGTTGTTATTATAGGATTAAATAATATATTACAGGTAAAAATGTTGAGTGTAAAACCTGGCAGATGTTAAGCACCTAATAAATGTTAGCTATTAAAAATATATAGAGTATGACTTCTGCTTTCAATATATATTCAAAATATATATAGTATGATGACCTATAAATATCCTTTGATACTTCCCTCGCCCTTTCCACCTTGATTTCACTTACACAAGAGCCTAGTTAAAGAGTAGTGAGAGATGAAACTAGGAAAGCAGGAATGAGGCAGAGGATAGAGAAAGGATATGTCCTGACCAATGGCATTGACAGAAGTGGTTTTGACAGGTGAGTATGGAATGGACTGCGGTGAGGGAGACTGGAGGTAATGTTGAGAAATCAGTAGGCTCTGGCAGCAATGTGGAGCTTACTTGCAGCGTAGCCTCCCTTCAACCTGGAAACCAAGCATTTCAAAGTACCTGGGAACTTTCTTCATCCCATCCTTCCAGCATTTACATTGTTTACAAATGAAGGAGGGAATGGAGTATATTTTATTTTCTGATAACTTTCTTGGTTTCCAAAGAGAGAGCCATAAAACCTCGATAAACACATCCATATGAGTTGTTGCCCACACCATTTCAAAACTGGATCTCTTGAACTAGGCATAACTGGTCATATGCAGAGAAACGTTGACTGGTGATTTATACCTTATACCCTCTCTCTTTAAACACTCTTACCTAACTATGCAAATTAGGCTTTTAAAAATTGATTATTTTTATTGTTTAAATGTAGAAGAATGTATCTCAGTTTTGTAGGAAAATTGCATGGGTACATGTTTATAATAAAAATTCTGCCACTATTTGTCATAAATGGCCTTGGTTTAGAAGTCTACACAGTAGAGAGCTCAAACCATAGGCTTTGCTGTGAAATAGACCCAATTCAAGCTCTATCCTCTATCTCTTTTTTTTTTTTTTTTGAGACGGAGTCTCGCTCTGTCGCCCGGGCTGGAGTGCAGTGGCCGGATCTCAGCTCACTGCAAGCTCCGCCTCCCGGGTTTACGCCATTCTCCTGCCTCAGCCTCCCGAGTAGCTGGGACTACAGGCGCCCGCCACCTCGCCCGGCTAGTTTTTTGTATTTTTTAGTAGAGACGGGGTTTCACCGTGTTAGCCATGATGGTCTCGATCTCCTGACCTCGTGATCCGCCCGTCTCGGCTTCCCAAAGTGCTGGGATTACAGGCTCGAGCCACCGCGCCCGGCCAAGCTCTGTCTCTTAAAAACCCATGTGAGTTTGGGAAAGTGGCATCACTTTTCTGAGCTCTGGGTTTCTTTTTTTTTTTTTTTTTTTTTTGAGACGGAGTCTCACCCTGTTGCACTGGAGTGCAGTGCTGCGATCTCGGCTCACGGTAACTTCTGCCTCCTGGGTTCAAGCAATTCTCCTGTCTCAGCCTCCCAAGTAACTGGTACTACAGGTGCCCACCATCATGCCTGGCTAGTTTTTGTATTTTTAGTAGAGACGGAGTTTCACCATGTTGGTCAGGCTGGTCTCGAGTTTGTGGCCTCAGGTGGTCCACCCACCTTGGTGTGGATCCCAAAATGCTGGGATTACAGGTGTGCGCCACTGCGCCTGGCCAGGTTTCTTGTTTTTCAGTAGGAGTTATGAGACCCACAAATGTTATGATTATTGTAAAAATTCAAAATTATTGTAAACATTGGTAAAAGTATATATGAAAAGCCCCCAGCACAGTGACTACTACCTGGTAAGCAACCCACGAATTTTACCTATTGTCAGTATTATTTAGATCACCTGTATTTAACTTAGTTATAATGGGGCTTAATTACAAAGAGGATCCATATTCCAAAAGCAAATACTAAAACAAATTTTTACAATTCACTACCGGTTCTTCAGATTAAGGTCTTCTGATCATGGTTCAGTTTGGGTTTTGTTGTTGTTGTTGTTGTTGTTGTTGTTGATGTTGTTGTTTTCTCCCCAAGATGCAGTCTTGCTCTGTTACCCAGGCTCGAGTGTAGTGGCGCAATCTTGGCTCACTGCAACCTCCGCCCCCTGGGTTCAAGCAGTTCTTCTGCCTCAGCCTCCCTAGTAGCTGGGATTACAGGCACCCAGCTAATTTTTGTATTTTTAGTAGAGATGGAGTTTTGCCATGTTGGCAGGCTAGTCTCCTAACTCCTGACCTCAGGTGATCCATCTGCCTCGTCCTTCCAAAGTGCTGGGATTACAGGTGTGAGTCATTGCGCCCAGCCTGAGCCACTGTGCTTGGGCCATGGCTCAGTTTTAATGATTGATTCTTAATAGTTAAATTATTTAATGAGATTTTCCCAAGTTCTTACTGGTAAAAATGTCCTGTGGTTTAAAAATGTTCAAGTTAATTTGTGTATTTCACATGAGAGTGATACGAGGGATAATTGATTATTTGAGGTATTGATTTGACCTAATTCAGCATAATAATTTACTGATTTTCATTCAGCGCATGCAAAGTGCTAAATCCAGTCTTGTTGGATACAGAGAAGCATGCATTCAAACATCATCTCTTCTCTCAAAGAGCTCACAGTAGAACCTATTTAAATTTAGGTGGTGGGGAGCATGAGGTTGCAGAGAAACATCCAACTTTCTGAAAAGACAACATTATGGAGATAGGAAAAATGATCAGTGGTTGCTAGGAGTTGGGGAGAGGGAGGAATGAATAGGCAGAGCAGAGAGGATTTTTAGGGCAGTGACTCTGTATTACAGTGGGTACATGTGGTTATACGTATGACCAAACCCATAGAATATACAGCACCAAGTGTAAACCCTAATGTAAACTATGAAAGTTGGAAAGTTGGTAATAGATGTGTCAGTCTAGACTCATCCATTGTAAATATGTACCAGTCTTTTGGGGAATATTGATAGGGAGATTGGCCATGTGTGGGGATAGGAAGTATATGGGAACTCTGTACTTTCTGCTCAGTTTTTCTATGAACCTAAAACTGCTCTGAAAAAAACAAAAGTATTAATTTTAAAAAGTGGCCTTACTGCTTTGGAGCACAAGTAAATCATATTAAGAAGATGATGTTTAAATTAATGTACTACAGATACAGTTTGCTTTACTGAAATGCAGTATATGATGTTCAAAACGTATATCTTTAAGTAATAGCCATTTTACAGAGGAATTGCATGTTTTTAAAAGAAGGTTTCACTGGCCTGTTAGGGCATGTTGTCTTGGTGGTACATCTAAGATTTAATTCCTTCTGCCACCAAGGAGCTTCATGAACTTGGGACCACCCAGGAACCTCTTTGGCTGTATTCTCTACAGAAGGACTTAGGACAACAACATGGCATGCTGTGTGGGCATAATTTGCTTTGTTAGGCAAACTGGTGGGGTTGATGGGGTGGATATTCTCTAATGGAGGTTGAAGGTCCTGAGGCCACTGCAGGTTACCCTGGTGCACCATTTCTGTGCTCTGGATTAATTCTTTTCTCAGCTGTTAAATGTCTGTGTCTGGAAGTAGAGGTATACAAGATGGGTTGGTCCCCATGGCTTTTTTATACCTCAACAATTATTTCATCTAGTAGATATCTATACTAACTTGAATATAAACATTAAGTTTACATGGGATTTCTTTAACACATCCATTTTCTAAAGAAAATGATCCATGTGTAAGTATAGAGTGATCAGTGAGAAAGTAGGGTAATTCCCACTCACCCTTCCAAACTTTACAAGGAATGAAATAATATAAATTAGCTTCCTCTAGTGATAAAACTGCAAGAATTTTCAGGCAAAAGAAAAACAGTTTAGTAGCACCATCTACAGGCTACTGAAGAGGAAAACTTTCTGTGTGGCTTTTAAATGCAATGAATTTGTGGAAAAGGGAATACAAAAACTTCATACTTGCTTTTAAAAATATATTATCCATAAAATATACTAATTTCAGCATTTTTGTTCTTCTTTACCGTGCATACGTTCATTTTTCAATATGTCTCCAGTTATCCCGAACTAATGGACTATAGACCTGGTTAGCTATGTGTTTTCATTAGGATCCCTGTTT
The DNA here is from genome assembly GCF_002776525.5 of Piliocolobus tephrosceles. NCBI lineage: Eukaryota > Metazoa > Chordata > Mammalia > Primates > Cercopithecidae > Piliocolobus > Piliocolobus tephrosceles. The sequence goes on along the minus strand of NC_045441.1, from coordinate 17,501,227 downwards.
CGTCCCCATGCTTACACATTTCTCTCCCTCTCTGTACTAATGATAAGAATGCACTAACTATGAAATTCACATGAATTCCAGCAGGTTCATTGATAATAATTCACAGTATAAGACCTGAAGCACAAAGCCTGCCAGCAAGGGATGTTTCATCTTAGCTCATCTGTATACTCAAATGATTTATTGCATCATTTACTTCCATTATGGGAGGAAAAATAAAAGCAGACACTCTTGGGTAGGTGTGTATATGTGTTTGCCTTTTTTAAAACAATGAAGTTGATTTATTACCTTTTGGGTTTAAAAATCTTCTCTGAGCCTTTTCTGCCCCTAAGATTCTCTGATTCTATAATCAGAAATATCTTGGGGAATGAATGAATATTTTATAAAGGAATCTAGAAAACTTGTCTTTGAATATGATAACAGTGAAGATAGTATTTTCATTCCCAGATACCCCAGATTTTTATCTTTTTTTTTTTTTTTTTTTGCCAATTTTATTTTGTTTTCTTATAAACTAGTATCAGTTTTGGTAACCTGGAAAATTTTATTGGATTCTCCAAATAACTGGATTACAGAGTATTTATGGAATTATCAGAGTTGCAATTTTCTGTCAGAAATAGCTTATTAAAATTAACTTAATAATTGACTCCCTTGTAAGTTGTTGGTGGAGTTGCTGTTTCATTCATTCATTCATTTCATTGTGTTGGTTATTGGAAAGTGGGTAAGAGTAACTGGAATGCACAGATAATAAGTTTTCAGTAAAGCGTTACACACTGCAAGAAGCCAGTCTGCACCCCCATCCCCCCAAAAAAGATTGAGCATAAATTATAATTATTAGAACAATCTTACTTGAACAGCATTATTTCTTGGAGGAAAAGAGGAGTAGAGGAGATACATATTGAAATAGTTTGCTAAACTAAAGAGGAATTCCAAAGATAAAAAAATTGATAATAAATTTTTCAAGATTCCTATTGAAACAGATGAGACAGAGCCTATCAAAACTGGAGCCAGGAGTGATAATGGTTTCTAAGTTTATGTAGCTCAATTGCTGATGGTTTAGGTTGATGGAAAATATACTAATACTGTTTCCATTTTTTTCCTCATTATTTTAAATGTGTAAAAAAATTGTGTATGAAAGACTGGAAGCTTTCTCTGAAAAAAAGTAAAGCAAGTTCTAATATGAATAGAGGTTTAAAGTAAAGCACTGCCTCGTAGTCCTATAGCTAATATTTTCCCCTGTTTTTCTCGCACCAGATGGCACTGTTTAGTTCTATTTCACAATCTTATTCTGGAACTTTCTTTGGGAGAATCTGTTTTAGCCCAGGCTCACCAGTGACACTTCTGTATTCTGCATGAAGTCTTTACGAATGCTTGTAAAAGGTCACTGACTCAGACATGAAGCTGTTTATTTGAGGTCTTGTGGTTCTTTCCAGTTGCACATTTGCTGTGAGGTGAGCCTAATAAATCAGCTGATAGAAACCTACATGCTTCTTACAGAGTTCAGCCAGTATTTTGCTTGGAGACATATTGCAGCAATATGATTTCAGCATTCTCACAGCCCAGTCTAATTATCTGACACGTTTTGGAATTATTTTATATGTAAAAGTAGAGCTGTAAGCATAAGGGCACATTCACTAAAAACAAACAAACAAACAAAAAACCTTGTAGAGCTTAAAATGTTTCATGACAGTCTGTTGAACTATAGATTCATCAAATTAACTTACAAAAATAAAATTTAAAGAACTTTTCCTGACTATTCCCAATGCTGGCTTGGAAGGAAATTATCGATGACCTCTGATGTCATTATGCATAAATGGGGCAGGTCCATAGCCAAGCTCACCTCTTTGCTGCACATAACAATAAAACATCCTTTTGGAAGATAGAATTAGCTCTACTTAATAAAAATGCCAGGGTCATATTGTAAGGCTTATCTCTGTGAGCTTTGCTCTCCCCTCCCCTCCTCTCCCTTGAATAATACAGAAACATTGGACATAATTATGACACATTTTTCATAAGGCTGTTTCTCCTTTTACTATTATATTTTATGAAGAACAGACAATGTTTTCTTTGCAAATTTTGAAACTCCTTCAAAACTCTGTCATTTTCTGAATGCGTTGGATTTGGTACTAAATTCTCTCTCCCATTTGCATTTCCTATTTATTTCCTTCCTTCCCCCTTCCCTTCTCCCTTCCCCCTTCCCCCTTCCCTTCCCCCTTCCCTTCCCCCTTCCCCCTTCCCTTCCCTTCCCTTCCTTCCCCTTCCCCTTTCCCCCTTCCCCCTTCCTTTTTTTTTTTTTTTTTGAAGGAGTTTCACTCTTGTTGTCCAGGCTGGAGTGCAATGGCACAATCTTGGCTTACCGCAACCTCCACCTCCTGGGTTCAAGCAATTCTCCTGCCTCAGCTGGAGATTACAGACATGCACCACCGCACCCGGCTAAGTTTGTATTTTCGGTACAGACGGGGTTTCTCCATGTTGGTCAGGCTGCTCTCGAACTCCCGACCTCAGGTGATCTGCCCGTCTCAGCTTCCCAAAGTGCTGGGATTACAGGCATGAGCCACCGTGCCCAGCCTCTCTTTTGCATTTCACTGCTCTGTGTATTCTCTTGGTGGTGATATGAGTTGGAGGGTGGGAGTAGGGGTGGAGAGCCCTCTCTAGACTGGAGCTATGAATGAGTAAGTGAAATCTCATTATTTCCATCTTTAAAAGAAGAAGTGTTGGCGTGTTGTGTTTTTAGCCAGCCCTCCCTCCTCTCCTCTCATACCCATCCACAGGCCATTGACGGAAAGGCACAACAGCTCCCAGCACAGCCCCTCCTCCTGCTGCTGGAGAGGTGGTGGGACTGGTGTGCTGGTTTCCAGGCACAGGTCCTCCAGGCTGAGCGACAGCTCTCTGTAGATGTAAGCATGAGACAGGCTGCTTCCATAAATCAAGCCCTGGATTTTATTAGAGTGTTTATGTAACCTCAGTTTATGTGCTATAATTCTTTGCTGTGTTGCCTAGAGTAATTCCCAAAGAGGATGTTTGTTCTTTTTCCCTGGAAATTTTCTAGCATAGGCCTTTTGTTTTGACATTCTCCCTCCCCCCACCCTCTGCCTTTTTGGGGTGGCCTGCAGATGGGTGTCACTAACAGTTGATTGCTTTTTACCGAGTAAATAATATAATCCAATGTATGTTAGATTCTATTTGTACTAGATGTTATTACTACTCTTAAGTGGGGGAAAAATCTTCTTCTCAAATTAATTTTTACATTTTCAAGATTATAGGGTGGTAGGGTTAATATGTACTTAATTGATGAGTAAATGAAATATAAATGAAAACAAATGCTTTTGCTGTCCATGGGAGACCCATTCCTTTTTACAGCCTCCCTGACCACTACAGATCTCATGTTGATAGAGTCAGATTGACCGCTGAGAGAGAAAATACAGACTGGGAATTTTGGGTGATTTAGACTTTTAACTGAAGAAACTGTCAGGGTAAGATGACCATGTTGAGAGAGAAATGTTTTCTGGTTGGAAATGAAGACAATTCGACTTAACCAGAGCACGTTTTTATAGAAACTTACCCATAGCATTTTGTTTTTTTTTTTAACTTAGCTCTTTTTTTCGAACCTTATGTTTGGCCCTACAGAGAAATTAGGTGGCGAGACTGGACCTAAGGAAAGTGTTATTGGACCTACTCTGATTGGACATGTTAAACTGCTGACTAGTACATTTCAGTTAGTACAATTAATGTTTTATCATCACTGCCGTTAGAAGGTATTATTACACAGATGTGATCTTTTTCGTTGTAGTTTAAAGAAGATAATCCTGGGGCAAAGTTTATGAAGAAAGTGTGTGAACAGAGCCATCTTTTTAGATTTACTTTAACCACAAAACTGGATATTTGCTTTAGAGCTGTGCTATTTAGGATTGGAGACACTAGCCACATGCGACTGTTGCACATTTGAAATATGACCAGTTCTAATTGAGGTGTGCTGTAAGTAGAATACACACTTGATGTTGGAGCTTGAGTATGAAGACAAGAATTTATAGGTCCTCTTTAATAATTTAAGTTAATTACATGTTGTAATTACATTACATGTAACCCAATGTACATTTTAGATACATTGGGTTACGTAAACTGTGTCATCAAAATTAATTTTATACCTATTTTTACCTTGCTTTTACTTTTTAAAATGTGGCTCCTAGAAAAATCTTAAAATTGCAAATGTCACTCACATTTGCAACTCACATTATTTTATTTATTTATTTATTTATTTATTTATTTATTTATTTATTTAATTTTTTTTCAAGACAGAGTCTCGCTCTGTCACCCAGGCTGGAGTGCAGTGGTGCAACCTCGGCTCACTGCATCCTCTGCCTCCCAGGTTCAAACAGTTCTCCTGCCCCAGCCTCCCAAGTAGTTGGGATTACAGGTGTGTACCACCATGCACAGGTAATTTTCTACTTTTTTTTTAGTAGAGATAGGGTTTCACCATGTTTGCTAGGCTGGTCTCAAACTCCTGACCTCATGATCTGCCTGACTTGGCGTCCCAAAGTGCTGGATTACAGCATGAGCCACCGTGCCTGGCCTTGCAACTCACATTATTATTGGCCAGTGCTGTTTTAACGTTCTGTTGTCCAATGAAGGGAATAAAAGATGAGTACACTCAGTAAAACTTTCAAAGTTATACATTTAAAGGAATATTCTGTGCTTCCTGATAAAATATTAGTACTCAAAATTACAACTATTTATAAATGAAATTAGACATATTCCATTATATATTGCCTCAAGATTTATGAGGAAATATTGACTGGAATACTGTCTACTAAAATATTCCTCTTTACTTGTCAAGCCTACCTCTCAGTATCTTAAAGGAACATTCTCATCTAATAGGGTGTAGAGGTTAAGAGCATGAACTCTAGGTTGGAATCCCAGCTTGGTTGTTTACTGTCCGTGTAATAGGAAGCAAGTTATTTAGCTTCCCTGTGCATCATCTTCCCCACATGTAAAATGGATACACCTTAATATCTTCTTCCTATTAAATAAAACAGAGTGTATAAAGCACATGCTGGGATTCACACATGTTACGTAAGTACTATGTATGTGCTAGCTGTTATAGTGATAGATGTTATTGTTCTTATCTTGTTAAAATATGTACAACTTTTTCATAGATTTTTCAAACCTGAGCTCTATTCTCAAGCAAATGGAAGCTGTTGGCTTTCAGTAATTAGTCTGAGTTTTGTTGAAATTCAAAAACAACTGGCAGTACTTAAAAATGGGAAAGTAAATTAGCAAAGAGGGGAGCTCATTTATTGGAGCATATGATGAAAACATTCCATAAAATAAAACTTGTAGTAATTGTAGATTAAATCAGTTTTCCATCTGATATAAATTCAGTAATACTCTATTTCTTTTTATCATGGTTTTTTGTCACCAGGTATATTGGTCTGCAATTTTGAGGCTTCGGAAGTTATTTTTGTGTTTATTATGTTCTGATGAAAAGATGATGACCTCTTAGTCTTGTGTCTAAGAGTGGTGGTGCTATATTGTCCTAGAATTGTTTGAATTTTAGGGCAATGTGTATGTGTGCATTTAAACCCAAGTTTAATAAGTCATTCCATTGTGTTCTTAACAGGGCTAGATAACTTGAGAACCAGTTGATTTTTATTGTGCTGAATAAAATTTGTAATCTGGTTTAGACTCTGGACAGCATTCTAGGTATAACAATTATGCTGATTAGCAATTTGGGGGTGATCTGTGATATAAGTTTGTCATGGTGGAATTGATGTTTGTGATGGGATGTCTAGATGAAATTACCCCATAGAATATAATCTTTTTAGAGTAGAGGATGGTCCTTAAGAAATATATCTTCAAAACTCTTATAGAGGCCAGTACTGCCTCTATATATGTAAAAGTTTATAATTTTAATTGCAAGAACTTCTTTTACTTGGCTTTTAAAAGTTATTCACTTAGTCAAAATTTATTGAACACCTATACTATTCCAGGCAGAATGCTAACCCTCAAAGAGCTCACAGGGGATACACACTAAGAGATATATATTTTAGTACAGCACAGTGCTGTACTAAATAGCAATTGCAGAGACACTTCACCTATTTTTTATGTTTTTACTGCCACTTTGCCTTTATAACATGAAGTAGTTTTAGCATAGAGCAGAACCAAATGTTGGGACATTAAGAAGCTGAAGCAAAGCTCATAAAGAGGATGACTTGGACATGGACTTTGCATTTTACAAGGTGTGCAGTGGGAGCTTACAGAGGCTTTGACACCAGGGAGTGAGTGGAGTGTTGGGCTTTGTTAATTTGGAGAGATCACTCTTAGTATTGGTATTGGGACGTAGGTGGTATAATAACAAGGAGAGACTGTAAGAAATTTTGCAGTATCTAATCAAGGTATGGGGAGAAACTTACACTAAAGAGTGTGTGCTAGGTGAAGGAGAGGTAGGATTTTAAGGAGATTTTCCAGGGTTTAAGTGCAGAAGTATGGGAGGAAAAAAATGTAAGATGATGATGATTCTGGCTTGATTTTCCAGAGTAAAGCAGAATAGACTTGAAGATTTGATACAACGCTTGACATAGGACATCTTAAAGGGGAGCTCTTAGACTTGAAGGAGAATATGGTAAATATTAAGCACACTGTTGGGAGCATGGGTCTGTGTTGTATGGGAGAGTGTCTTGGCTAGAGGCGTACCTGAGGTAGTCATGATCTAAAGGTGATAGCTGAAGGCATGGGAGGTAGATGGTATAAAATAATAAGCCTCTCCACTGTGTTTCTCTGGGATTTCCAAACACCTTAGCATGCCTTACAAGGCCCGTTAGGACTTTTTTCTGTACTCTGTTAGTCTCCTTTAAAAAAGTTAGTGCTCCCTCATGCAACATGCATTCCTCATGTCCCCAGCTGTTTGCTGTCCTCCTCACTTCCTGGGCTCTTCCGTATCTCTGTTACATCACACATGCTGTTTCCTGTGTTTGCAAGGTATGGCTCTTCTTTGTCCTCTTAACAAGCTCTGGATTTTTCTTTAACACCAGTTCCTGAACCCCCATAGCCCAGCTAGTAGCTCCATCCTTGAACCCATAAGATTTTGTACATATTTCTTTTTATTAGTACTTATATCTCACTTAGAGTAATTATCGCTTATCTTTCACTTGTTCTGTATAGACTATGAACTCCTAAAGGAAAGATAAGTAATTTTGGTTATTTTTATATCTCCAACCTCAAAATGGCACTTGGCAAATAGATGCTCAGAGAATGTGTTTTGATTGAATTAATTCATTTATATGTGAGCTGCAGGTGTCACATTAGTGGCTTTTGGATGTGTCCAGAAGTAGACCTATTACATCTTGAAATTTTGCAAATCATATTTGCAAAGGTTAAATGTAAACAGGAGAAAGGTGAGACCTGAGGTCTTTATCAAAACCATTTTTCTTACTGTAGTATCGATGTGTATTCTTTGTGGAAAAGTTCATTGATAAATAAAAGAAGAAAAGTTAAAATATCCATAGCCTGACCACCCAGTGATATCTTGGTTTAAATTGTATGTACCCAAAATAGCAAAAATAGGATCCTATGTGTATATTTTCCTTGACTTTTTTAAAAAACTTACTATCTGTGCATCATTAAATATTAGTAAGTAGTCATGTTTTGTGGCTTTTTTTTTTTTTTTTTTGGTTTGAGATGAGGCTGGTCTTGAACTCCTGAGCTCAAGCAGTGCTCCTGTCTCAGTCTTCAAGTAGCTGGGACTATAGGTACACACCACCACCATCCTCAGTAGTCATTTTTGAGTGGGCTAGTTAAGTAGACTGACACTCTCATCATATATTATTTAGCCAGTTCCTTCATAGGCTAACTTATAAGTTAGCTGTTTCTAATTTTTAATTTATATAGTCACATTTCAATGAACAATCCAGTAGTGTTGTCATATTCATTTTTATTTACTTTAGTAAAAAGAAGTATGTATCTTACTTTTTCCAACTCTACTAGCAAGTCATCTCTTGCGGAAAAAAATCTTTTTTTTTTTTTTTTTTTTTTTTCTGGAGACAGAATCTCACTCTATTGCCCAGGCTGGAGTACAGTGGCATGATCTCGGCTCACTGCAGCCTCTACCTCCCAGGTTCAAGTGATTCTCCCGCCTCAGCTTCCTAAGTAGCTGAGATTACAGGTGCCTGCCACCACGCCTGGCTAATTTTTGTGTTTTTAGTAGAGACAGAGTTTCACTATGTTGGTCAGGCTGGTCTCAAACTCCTAACCTCAAGTGATCTGCCTGCCTTGGCGTCCCAAAGTGCTGGGATTACAGGTGCCTGGCCAGTCTCTTGGAAAAGTCTTAACAATTTTTATTATCACCAACTGAATTCTTCTCATCATATTTTTAGGTTTTAAATTGTCTGGAACTTAAAAATATATGAAGATAGGCCAGCCCAGTGGTTCATATCTGTAATCCCAGCACTTTGAGAGTCTGAGGCAGGAGGATCACTTGAAACCAGAAGGTTGAGACTAGCCTGGGCAACATAGCAAGACCCTGTGTCTACAAAAACCCCCCAAAACCCAACAAACGTGTGTGTGTGTGTGTGTGTGTGTGTGTGTGTATAAAGCATATATATGAAGATAAATTATGATATGTGAAGATACATTATGAAGATAATTCAAATATAAATATGAAGATACATAGGAAGATAATTTATCTTGCTGCCACAGAAATTCCAAATTTAGGGCTAAAGAAATTATCAAACTGAAGCCTTTTTGTAAATTTAAGTAGTTTTGTTGATTTTAGAAGTAGACTTTTCTGGCCAGGTGCGGTGACTCATGCCTGTAAATCCCAGCACTTTGGTAGGCAGATCACCTAAGGTCAGGAGTTCAAGACCATCCTGGCCAACATGGTGAAACCCCCGTCTCTACTAACAGTACAAAAATTAGCCATGTGTGGTGGCGTGCACCTGTAGTCCCAGCTACTCAGGAAGCTCAGGCAGGAGAATTGCTTGAATCCATGAGGCAGAGGTTGCAGTGAGCTGAGATCATGCCACTGCAGTCCAGCCTGGCGACAGAACAAGACTCTGTCTCCAAATAATAATAATAATAATAATAATAATAATAATAATAATAATAGACTTTTCCAAATAATGGTCAGGGTTTTTTAATATGAGAAAGAAGTTTCATGGTCTTGGAGATCAGGGTCCTCTTGGCATGACCCTTGTATGGCTGTTTCCCAATTCCAACCCAAAGTTTTATTAGGATAAAATTTTGGATTTAGACGTATGGATATTAAATGTCAGTGGCTGAATTTGGGGTTTGAAATAATTTCTGCTTACTTCCAACTTCCCCATGCTACTCCAGATTATTTTTGCCATCTCTATCTACATTAAATAACTAATTGAAGGCAAGGCACAAGTAGGTCATGCCTGTAATTCCAGCACTTTGGGAGGCCAAGACAAGTGGATCACCTGAGGCCAGGAGTTTGAGACCAGCCTGGCCAATATGGCGAAACCCCATCTCTACTAAAAATATACAGATTAGCTGGGTGTGGTGGTGTGCTCCTGTAGTCCCAGCTACTTGGGAGGCTGAGACAGGAGAATCACTTGAACCTGGGATGCAGAGGTCTTAGTGAGCTGAGATCATGCTATTGCAGTTCAGCCTTTGTGACAGAGTGAGACTCTGTCTCCATCAATCAATCAATCAATTATTCATAAAATAAGAAGAAGCTCCTCCACCATCCCCTGCCAAGTTTTTTAGTTGAGCACTTGTGTGTTGCAGCTCATTTTGAAGAGCTGTCCAGGCTTTTGAGTGCAATGCAGAATTTTTACCTCTTGCTTAGTAATTTGTGCATTTTTCAGACTACTTTGCACAGACTTAATCATTAAGGAAACAGGAAGAGGCAAAGGTGCCAGCAGTTGATATTATTATCTTAAGGCCTAACTGACCTTACGGTGATGAAATGAACTTTTTGAGTGCCTTTGTCTCCTGAATAAATCTTTAACAGTTTTCTTAACTGACTCCCTCTCTCTCTCCGCATCAGAAAGAAATGAGAGAACATTAAGCCACAGAGAGCAAATCATGGTCAAAAGAAAGATACTCTTTTGCTGGCAAACTTAAAAATTCACTTTTGGGGCTGGGTGTGGTGGCTCACACCTGTGATCCCTGCACTTTGGGAGGCCGAGGCAGGTGGATCACCTGAAGTCAGGAGTTCGAGACGAATCTGGCCAACATGATGAAACCCCATCTCTACTAAAAATACAAAAAATTACCCGGGCGTGGTGGTGGGCATCTGTAATCCCAGTTACTCGGGAGGCTGAGGCAGGAGAATCACTTGAACCCAGGAGGCGAAGGTTGCAGTGAGCTGAGATCGCACCACTGCACTCCATCCTGGGCAACAAGAACAGAACTCCATCTAAAAAAAACAAATTCTCTTGTGGAATCTAATAACTGTAGGCAAGAGATATTTATTGAAACCAAGATTTAAGTGTGGTTTATGATGTTTATAGAATAGTTTAATACTACTTTTCTTTAAAATGAGTTTTTAATTTAGGAAAAAGAATTCAGATTTGTTCCCAGAATAGAGATGACTGACCATCATGGGAGTGGTTAGAGTTTGGGGTTTGTGTGGGTAAGATTCTGTTTACCCACTACAGCCGTTGTGTAGATTTAAAAGCTTTCCCAGATGGAATTTATGGAGTGAAATTTGAAACTAGTGTCCTGTGTACTACAATATATGGTCACAACAAGCAATCAATTTAGAAGGAAATGGAGAAGATACAGGTTAAATGGTGAGTATTGTGCAATGCAGCGAGACATAGAGTGATCTTAACAGTAACGTGGTATGTCACCATCCAAGTTCTGTTATAAAGCTCCTAGGCAATGACTAAATCCTAGAAATCATTGGCTACTTTCAGTGTCAGACAGAGTATAATCCATTCATGATAGGGGGTTCCAGGTGCATTAATATAGAAGACTGGCCAAGGGGGAATGAATGACAGGGGTTACAGCTAACATTTCCTAGGTAATTGGTTCTAATTTCCAGGCTCCAAGCAAGATACTGTATCTCTTTTACCCTGTTTAATCCTCCCAAGCATCCAGTGAGGTACAGATGGTATTGTATCCATTTTAGAATTGAAATGACCAAAGCTTAGAGAGATTTTCCCAGTCATACATATTCAGGGTTCCTGGATACCGTTTTACAGGTTGTTCACTGCATGAGGGTGGCTGGCTGAGGTAGCAGGCAAAGGCTTTGTTTGCTCAGCAGAGGCAGCATTTTCTAATTTGCACTAAAACCTGTGTAGGCCAACTGTAGCCCTATTCATAAAGTTGGTTAGTGCCTAAGTTGGGAGTAGAGGTGAGGCAGTGTGGAGGTGGATGGGTAGATTCTGAGAAGCTTCTACCATACCTACTGAAGTCCTAATCTGTAGGCTGTCTGCAAACTGGTTTGTTTTGCTAGCATCCTATCCCAACATTTGCTCAAAGATCCCACAGTGACTTCCTTATTGTGGATCTGATGGTCTTAGGCAGCTATACATTCTTAGAGTCACAGCCAGGATTAAAGTCTAGGATGCTTGTCTTCAAGTCCTGCATGCTTTCTGTATAAGATAATACACAAAAAGATGGTCAAGAAAAGTGATTTTGAGATAAATAGTGGCCTAGAATAGCTAGACTGAGATTTTTCAAGCATAGCTATTAATTTGCTCACTTGCTCTGCACTCGGGCTGTGCTATTTGCTTCAAGGGATATAAAGATCTCTGCTTTCTAGAAAATTGTAACTCAATTAGGGAAACCAAATCAATATATATTTCATAATATAAAACAAGAGAAATTACAGATAACAATAAATAACAGCCAAAATACCTTTCTTACCTAGGCATGTCTATGTTTCTTTACCTTACTTTAGTGCTCTTAGGTGTCCCATTCCAGCCTTTGAGTTGGAGAGGGGAAGGTGTTCCTTGTTAAAGAAGCATCTACTCCACAACATCTAACACCAGATCTGAGGCCCATACTAGACCCTTCTATTAGTGGTAATTTAAAAAAAGAATTTTCCATCTAAATGTAATAGCTTTCTTCTGTAGCTACCCTACCCTATTCCCGGGCCAGGCACCAAAGTGAATAATAATGTACTGTAAAATCCAAACCAAAATAGTACATCTTCTTTGGCATTTGAAATTTCAGTGTGTTTGGCGTGTAGCTACAACTGTCTTCCATTGTGGCAACCACTATTTTGGTTGTTTTTTTTGTTTGTTTGTTTGTTTGTTTGTTTGAGACAGGATCTCGCTGTTGCTCAAGCTGGAGTGAAGTGATGCAATCACTGCTCACTGAAGCCTTGCCCTCCGGGGCTAAAGTAATCCTTCCACCTCATCCTCTTGAGTAGCTTGGGCTACAGGCATGCCCCACCACAGTCAGCTAATTTATTATTTCTATCTTTGTAAAGACAGGGTAGGGTGTCTACTGTGTTGCCCAGGCTGGTCTTGAACTGGGCTCAAGAGGTCCTCCTGCCTTGGCCTCCCAAAGTGCTGTGGGATTTACGGGTGTGAGTGAAGCACCACACTCAGTGTTGGGGTGCTTTTGAATAATCAGAAACTGAAATCAGAAGCCAAAAATAGCAAAATGGGAATTCTGTGTGCTTTTGTGATGTGATTATATTTGTGTTCCCAGCCGCCAAGGAAAGCAAATGTAATTTATATGGTACTCAATAAACTATGGCAGTCAAGAAAACCAAAAGAAAAACCTTTGTCCACTTGGTACTGTCCAATAGAGCTTTCTGTGCTGATGAAAATGTCCTCTATGTGCACTATTCAATTTGGTAGCCACTAGCCACATATGTGGCTAGGATGAATAAGGAACTGAATTTTGAGTTTTATTTTCATAAATTTAAATTTGCATAGCCATGTGTAGCCAGTGGCTACCATACTGGGTAGCACAGGCACGCCACATGCTCTTTCTCTCTTAAGTTGGCACCTTAATTTCTGTTTTAAAATTCATGTCTCCTTTACTTGTCCCCTTCTATCTTCTTTGTCTCACTCCCTTCCTTTTTCTCCTTGCTTTTTATTTCTCCTTGCTTCTCTTCTCCCCTGTTCTTTCTCACCCTTCTGTGCTACTACTAGGCTGACCATAACCCCATTAATTATAATTATTTATTATGGTCTTTCACCTAGTTAGACTTGCCTGCCTGTGTTCTCCTTCTTTCCCCAAAGATGGGGGCATTTGCAGATATGCAATGTTTACCAAAAACTCCTGATATACTGGTTATTTAATAAAAACAAACAAAAAACTAAATAAATGGGATTTTTCTGACAAGATGGTTTTGGTGAACCTATGCTGATTCCTGAGATCACTGCTTCTTTTTCGAAATACACAAAAAAACTGCTTTGGTAAATCATTCTAGAATTTTGCACAGAATGAATCAAAATCAGTGCTATTACATAATCCTAGGCTCCATAGTTCTGATTTCCAGAACTATTGACTAATAGTAATCAAATCACTGGAATACTTCACTGGAAGACTTCTCTGTCCTTACCTTTCAGTAGGGGTTTTAATCCAACTCCTCTGCAGTCTTTCTTCTAGAGGAACCCTGTAATTCCAATCTCAGTATTTTGGTCTTCCCTTCTCCTCTTCCTTATCTCTTCCCCCTTTCTGCTTTTCCTTTTCCTCCTTCTCCTAATATAACTTACTTCCTTTCTGAGAATGCCTCTTGTCTCTTTCTAGCTTTAGGTACTTTTCTCTACTTCTTTCCTTCTACTTTAATTCACATAAAAGTAGCATGAGACTATGTAAACACATCTACTTTAAGTTAAATGTTTCCTCTATTCAGAGTCATGCTTTTTTATATTTAAAAAAAATTCTAGGCCAGGCACAGTGGCTCACTCCTGTAATCCCAGCACTTGGGGAGGCCGAGGCGGGTGGATCACCTGAGGTCAGGAGTTTGAGACCAGCCTGACCAACATGGAGAAACCTCATCTCTACTAAAAATACAAAATTAGCTGGGTGTGGTGGCGCATGCCTGTAATCCCAGCTACGTGGGAGACCAAGGCAGGAGAATCACTTGAACCCAGGAGGCGGAGGTTGCAGTGAGCCAAGATTGTGTCATTGCATTCCAGCCTGGGCAACAAGAGCAAAACTCTATCTCAAAAAAAAAATTCTGTATTTGATTTCAAGCCTCAAATAACTTAAGTAATAATGACTACCCATCTGTAAGAGTCCTTGTTTTGTGATACTGTTACATTCTGTTCTATTGAGAATGCTCTAAGTCATATGTTACCAACATGCTGGGGACCTTTAGCTTTTTCCAGTTTCTAGACAGAAGCGGTGGTCAGTCACTTAACTGCACTAGACAGAAAAGCAGTTTTTCCCTTCTGAAGGTTAAACAGGTTTTTACACCACTGGTCATGGAGATTTGTAAGGTGGGTATGGGTATTAAGGTGGTTATTGTTAGTCTTTTCTCTCTAAGTTTCCCCAATGTCAAAGAATTAACAAAATTTTAAGGGTTCTGATGTATATGGTAACACAATCTATTAGTTGGATGTGCCAAGTTTCTTCCCATCTTATTTTTAATTTTAGTTTTTTTTTTGAGTCAGAGTCTCGCTCTTGGTCGGGCTGGTCTCAAACTCCTGACCTCGTGATCCGCCTGCCTCAGCCTGCCAAAGTGCTGGGATTACAGGCGTGAGCCACTGCGTGCGGCCTTTTTTATTATTTTTTTCGGAAACAGAGTCTTGCTCTGTCGCCCAGGCTGGAGTGCAGTGTCATGATCTTGGCTCACTGCAACCTCCACCTCCCGGGTTCAAGCAATTCTCTTGCCTCAGCCTCCCGGATAGCTGGGATTGCAGACGTGCACCACTGGGCCCGGCTAATTTTTGTATTTTTAGTAGAGATGGGGTTTCACCACGTTGGGCAGGCTGGTTCTTGAACTCCTGACCTCAGGCAATCTGCCCTCCTCAGCCTCCCAAAGTGCTCGGGTTACTGGCTCTTCCCATCTTAGAGTCTTCGCAATTTTTACTTTTATAGACTAAAGTGGCGCTTTGCATGTCTAGATGTATTTTCAGCCTTTATACTTTAATCACTCTGAGGGGGGTTTTCTGTGTCCCTTCTTTATCACCTTTACCCTGTTTACTCCCTCCATATCATTCATTCCTCAGTACTTATTTCCATGTTTCCCTGTCTCCACCACTGGGATGTAAGGATTTCTTATCACTTGTTCTGTGCTGTTATTCTCAGTGCTGGGGCTCACAGCTGGGAGCTGTTAAGTGCTCAGTGAATTCATGTGTTTAGAAGAATGTTAGTACAGGGTAGAGATTGGGCAGGCAGTGTTGGTAGGTTAATAATTATTACTAGAACCAGGCAGAGTTTCTACAACCTGCATTGAGGCCCTGAGCATGAAGAATGGAGTGTTAAAATGAGCATTTCAAAGGCAGGATTGGCAACTGTGTGAGGTGATATCACTAGAGGCATGGTTTGGACAGCTTCCAAAGATGGAATACCAGATAAAGATCAGGGTGGATGGTAGAGTCCTTAACTGATTCAGTTTAAGATACTTGATTTTGATGCATTTGGGAATAGGGTGCTCTTGCTGAGAATAGGGGGTAGGCTCGATTTTCAAACCTTTCTGTTCTTACATTCTAGGTTCCTATGATTGTAATGATTCTTGCTGATAATATTTTCTCCCAACATTATTTCTTTTGTATAATACATGACTGTAAAGGCTCATTCCTGTTTCAAATGCCTGTGCACATTCATGATTTGGATTTTTTTCCCGCCAGGCCTCAGAGGCCATGTTTTTAAAGTCTGCTGCTCTTTGAGCTGATATTGTGGCTTCCTGATTCGCATACAAAGCAGATTTCTTGAAATCTGCTCATCTACCATAGTTTACCAGTTATCTGTATCCTTGCATCTCTGCTTGAACTTAAACTTAATCTTGTTCTTTGTAAGGCCCAGCTATTTTTGCTTGTCATTTTATCACATGCCATTTACCAGGAAACATTCAAATAATGATTAACGATGCCAAAATTTTAAACGTGGACGAAACTGGGTAATACCAGCTCCACTGTGGAGATTTTCAGGAGCATCAATGCCAGCTGACCTGACTGGTATTTGAGTCTAGGTAATGGAGTAGTAGGTCTCGAAAAGTTACACTTTCCGGGTAATTGTCAGCTTCCCAGAGTACTGTTAGATTCTGTCCCTCAAAAATGATGAAATTGCAAAGGAATGGTCACTGTTGCAGGTATTGTATCTTCATTATCTCATTTAATCCTCAAAAAAATAATTCATGTGGAAGAAGTTTTTTCGTTCTCACTTTAATGCTAGAAAATTGAAGCACAAAATCTTCTCATCAAATTGTGGGCTGTGTTTTCTGTATCTCTTATCAAAGCTCTCCAGGGTCCCTTGACCCTCTGTTCTCCCTCTGTTCTAGCCTTTCAGATTGGCTTCTTTCACTTAGTTATTATACATAAAATGCCAGGTTACAAAATGCCTCAGTCAGGATAATTGGGAAAGGGTCCTTGGGAGACAATGCACATAAAGACCTTACAGTGCTGGGTGCTCAAAATGTTACCATCACTGTTATTGTTAGCCTTTTCCCTCTTAAGTTTCCCCAGTGTTTAGGAAATTAGCAAAACTTTAAGGTTGCTACATGTAGGGTTTTTTTGTTTGTTTGTTTGTTTGTTTGTTTTTTACTAACTGGAATCACAAAATCTTTTTAAACTAACTTGAATCACAAAATCTTATTTCATACTTCATGTCTTTTCTTATTAAGGATAATTAGGTTATGGAGGGTTCAGTTATGATGGTGATAGTATTAGAGACTTATCTGAATGAAATCAGAAAAGTGTATCACGTTTTATGTAAAAGATTTTTACATAAAAATATTTACACACATGCATACACTTCATTTTTTAGAGCAGTTTTATGTTTAACAGCAAAACTGAGCAAAAAGTACAGAATTCTCCGTACCTCCACTGTACCCCCAACCCTAGCATCCCTGACTATAAGCTTCAAGCCTGCACCAGTGTGGTACAGTTGCTATCGTTGATTAACTGATATTGACACAACATAATCACCCAACTTACATAGTTTACATTAGAATGAACTTTTGGTGTTGTACATTCTGTGAGCTTTCACAAATATAAAACGGCATGTGGCCGGGCGTGGTGGCTCAAGCCTGTAATCCCAGCACTTTGGGAGGCCGAGATGGGCGGATCATGAGGTCAGGAGTTTGAGACCATCCTGGCTAACACGGTGAAACCCCGTCTCTACTAAAAAATACAAAAAGCTATCCAGGCGAGGTGGCTGGCGCCGGTAGTCCCAGCTACTCGGGAGGCTGAGGCAGGAGAATGGCGTAAACCCGGGAGGCGGAGCTTGCAGTGAGCTGAGATCCGGCCACTGCACTCCAGCCAGGGCGACAGAGCGAGACTCCATCTCAAAAAAATAAATTAATAAATAAAACGGCATGTACTCACCATTATGGTATCATACAAAATAGTTTCATTGCCCTAAAAATCCTTCGTGCTCTACCTATTCATCTTCCTACCAAAACCCTGATCTTTTTACTTTTTCCATAGTTATGCCTTTGCAGGAATGTCATACAGGTAGATTCATACTATATATATGTAGCCTTTCAGATTGGCTTTTTTCGCTTAAGTTATTATACATTTAAGGTCCTCCATGTCTTTTAATGGCTTAATAGCTCATTTCTTCTTAGCACTGAGTAGTACATTGCCTGGATGTACCACAGTTTATTTTTTCCATTCACCTAATCTCAGTTGCTTCCAAGTTTTGGCAGTTATGGGGAAAAGCTGCTGTAAACATTTGTGTGCAGGTTTCTGTGTGGAGATCTTAACATTTACATTTGTTACTTTTTTTAAAATTTCAGATTGCTCAATATTACAGAGTTATTGCAAGAGTCATATGAGAATCGAGTGTCTGGAAATTCCATGTAAAAGAGGTGCCACCTAAGTAGGGCCTTAAAGGATGGATTGATATGGACACATAGTTTGGAGGAGGTACATTGTATTGTGGCTGGCACAGTATGTGATTTTCTGTTTGATTTGAGTTCATGGTAAATGTAGGAACACGGTGAGTGTTATGCTCTTGACGCCTTCGATGCTAGGCTAAAGAAGATAGGCTTTCTTAGTGAGGCCATAGGAACCCATGGCAGATTTTTGAGGTGGGAAGTGACAAGTAATATCACTCATTTATTTAAGCAGCTAGTCAAGCTTGCTTAGTTCCAAATAGCTGCTTGACCTTGCCTAGTTCCAAATAATTGACTTAAAATTAACAAGTTGACATTTATTAAACAGTACTTTTTACAGTTTAATTGTTCACCACTTTAGACTAAATTTTTCCTACAGGTGGTGCAAGTTAATGAGATTTTCCCATAATGAGAAAGAGAAGCATTTCAGTACAGTGTCTTCTGTTCTGATATTCAAGGTCATTTCCTATATAAAAGCAAAATTCTACACAGCATAAAACCATCCTGTTTGACATTTAGGGACTGTAGGTTTTAATAACACTGAACGAAGGGTTAAATTTTTAATAAAGTTTTTGTACACTCTTCCTTTGCTATGCTTCAACTCTTTCATTTGAGCTGAACAGCTTTAAATTTCACTTAAAGAAATGCTAGCTAAAGAGAAGAACATTGTATAAGGGCAATTAAGTGAACAGGAAGCTGTGCATCTCAGAATGGGGAGATTTTAAAATATTGGAGAAAACTGTCAAAGCAAAAGTATAGCAGCCTCAGCTTTACTTGGGAATTTATTAGAAATGCAGATTGTTAGACTCTACCCCAGAAGCCCTGTGTGCGGGGCTAGCAATCTGTGTTGTAAGTGAGAACCACTAGTCTAAACCACTGATCAAGGGAGGAGGATGTTAAGACTTACTGCAGAAAAGAGGTGAGAAATTGTACTAACAGTTACTGTTAATTCAACACTTACTTTGTAATGCATATTTTCGAGATATAGCTTATGTAATCTTTTTTCTCAACCCTAGGAAGTATAATATTAAAATATCTTACTATATAGATGAGCAAAAAAGAGTGGTTTAAGAAGTAGCATAGCAAAACTTCCTGCATGGAAGGTATCTCTGACTCTATACTCTGACCTCTTTAAATCTTGATAGGCCATGCAGGTATGTTGTTTGTCTCCCAGAAGGCAGCAGTGGGGCTAAGGCAGCACCCCAGTTCTTCCCCCACCCCTCTGCTCCTGCTGCATTCCCCAGCCTCCCTGACTGAGGTAGGTATTTCTTCCTGCCTGCATCCAGGTGGAGCCTGCCTGGTCCAGTGAAGGAAGCAGAGAAGGAATGGCAGGAAACCAGCTTTTTCTGTTTCTCTTGAGTTAACAAACCCTGTGACCTTAGGCCTGTCTGTTGGTATCTCTATGCCTTACTTTTTTTCAGTGGTAAAATGAGGACTGGGATAAATCTCTTGGTTCTTTCTCAATTTTATCTGGATCTAGCACTTAATTAGAGACAGATGGTCAAACTAGGTGACCTCTCAAGGGTTCAATCCTGTTTGTGTTGAGAGGAGTTTGATATTGGAAATAATGGATTGTTGTTTATGTGTGAAATGAAGACACTACTTTCTGGAAATGGTGTGATGTGAAGTGAAATCATATCTGTGAAGTCCCTAGTAGCCTGTCTGGCATACATGGAAGGTGCTCGATAAATGGTAGTTCCTCAGTCCCCAAGAGGAAAACAGCCACATTCCTGATTCTGGTATTTTCTTTCCATGAATTTTAACAGGTTAGTATTTTAATTTTCCTTTCAAGGAGGGAATAAGAGGTGTTAGATTTGTATTAAAATATTAAGTTAATTAAAGCTTCCTATTAAAATTTTAAGAGAGAGGAAGAGAATAGGGCAACATGACCACAATAAATAAAGCAAATAGGTCATTATGTTTCCAAATGGCATTATCCCTTGACTGTTGGTAGCTTTCCTAATAATAATAGGTTGAAAAATTACTGTAACATAAATAATAAAAGATACTTACAGTAGTACTCTGCTAAGTACTATATAGACATGAAATACTTAATAACTTTTAATATCATGGTTTGGTGAAATAAACTTCCCAATGGATTAACTATTTATTTGGTGAACTTAACTTGGGGCAGGCTTGTGGGTGGAATTTAAGGGTTATTTCTTTTTCTCCCCCGGAGACGGAGTTTCACTCTTGTCGCCCAGTCTGGAGTGCAATGGTACTATCTCGGCTCACTGCAACCTCAGCCTCCTGGGTTCAAGCAGTTCTCCCGCCTCAGCCTCCCAAGTAGCTGAGATTACAGGTGCCCGCCACCATGCCGAGCTAATTTTTCTTATTTTAGTAGAGATGGGATTTCGCCATGTTAGCCAGGCTGGTCTCGAAATCCTGACCTCAGGTGATCCACCCGCCTCGGCTTCCCAAAGCGCTGGGATTACAGGCGTGAGGCACTGTGCTCGGCCGAGTTGTTTCTTCCCTAATTTTTCTCTCACAAACCTTCCTTTTATGTAGAGAAAACATTTTTACTCTTCATTTGAAATATTCTTGTTGTTTTTTTCTGATCAAAGTCAGTTACTGATGTACCTTCTATAGAAATAAGACACATATTTGGCCAGACATGGTGGCTCACACCCATAATCCCGGCACTTTGGGAGGCCGAGGTGGGCGGATCATAGGTCAAAAGATTGAGACCATCCTGGCCAGCCAACATGGTGAAACCCCATCTCTACTAAAAATACAAAAATTATCTGGGCGTAGTGGCACACGTCTGTAGTCCCAGCTACTCAGGAGGCTGAGGCAGGAGAATCGCTTGAACCTGGAAGGCGGAGGTTGGAGTGAGCCTAGATCGCACCACTGCACTCCAGCCCAGGTGACAGAGCGAGACTCCGTCTCAAAAAAAAGAAATAAGACACATATTTATCCCAATGTACATTGTTTTTCACAAGTTGCAATTTGATAACCTTAGCTAGTTTCATCATTCCACAGTGACATTTATCCCCATTATGACATTTCTAAATTATAGCCCTTCTCTCTCATGTTAAGCATGTTTTTAAGCTCTTGGTTGGAATCTGTAAAATAGCTAGGTGTTAACATTTAATACAGT
The DNA here is from genome assembly GCF_002776525.5 of Piliocolobus tephrosceles. Taxonomy (NCBI): domain Eukaryota; kingdom Metazoa; phylum Chordata; class Mammalia; order Primates; family Cercopithecidae; genus Piliocolobus; species Piliocolobus tephrosceles. The sequence continues at coordinate 17,480,201 of NC_045441.1, read as the reverse complement.
TTACTTACCTCACCCTACTCTGTTAGCGAAGAGTTACATGAACTCTGTTGTTTTGAATTAAGAGGTCAGTTGTGGCAGTAAACCTGGGTAGAATTTGGAAAGGAACTAGGCTACTTCCTTTTTCATTCTTCCATATTAGGTCATTTGTCAAGTGGATACATTATCTTCTTTCCCTGTGGGCAGGAGACCATCTTAGTTCCCTTCTGATCTATGATTCATTACTTCCAGTGTGAAGGCCAGGTGCTTTTGCATGAGTTGTAAACTGCTAAGTGAGCACTTTTGTGCCTCGTTTGTATATGAGCGTCCTTTTGTTCAGAGTGTAGGGTAGCCTGTCCCCACCAGTCCCCTTTCCCAACATCCCCACCCACAGCGTGATGGATGCTGGCAGTTGTACCACATTCAGCATTTCCAAGTGGAACTTGTTTTCATCGGATATGATCACCAAAAACATTTGAATTTCGATGATAAACAAATCAAGGGGTGGTTATTCACATTGCTGATGGGTTTTGGGTTTTGTTTTGTTTTTTTTTTCCTTCAAAATGGTTCACCCTAGGAGTTCTTTAAATAGCAAGTTGCTCTGCTGGATTTAAATGGGGCTTGATATATAAAAATCCATTTACACATTTAACAGGATATTATGTTGGTATACTTTCTCATCTCCTGGCTGCGTGGTCAGGGGCAAGTTATTTAACTTCTCTCAGCCTCGGTTTTCTCACTGGTAAACCAGAGATCATAGCACCTCATAGATAGCACTTGTAGAGTGTTTTGAATGGCAGAAACAGAAAGTGTCGTGTAAGACAACACATGCGTTGTATAAGGGAAGTCTTAGGTGTCTAACAAAGCAGTGGTAGTGTTCATTTTCAGGGCCATTTTGCCTGAGTTTTTGTTAGGCCCTTCTCTCTTTTCTTCTTTGAATGTGTTTGTAAACTTGAAAAGAACACCTCGAAAAGAGCTCAGGATCCTGTTCAGCCACACTTCACCTGCTCTGCAGCTTGGTGTGATTAATTGTCAGGAAGGCATAAAGAACTCAAACCATAAATTACCCTACTCTGGGTAATCACAATGGTTTGGATGGCATCTCCTTAATTTTTGCTTTGACTTTTCTTTCCTCCAGGCAAGAGAGAGTAGAAGGAGTGGCAAGAGTATGCCTTTTAATTATTGAGTTCTAAATTCTTGGAATGAGCGTAGTCTGTTTTCTCAGGATCAGACTAGAAGGCGTCATTCTACTACGGAAGAGCCAAGACTTGTCCTGAATGGATGTGGGTTTCAGCAAAGCATCTTTAGCTTAAGAAATGAAGGATTTGGACTGTGTTCAGCATCTGTGCTTCGCAGGCCACTCTTTATCCTTTTAGTGAGTCCCGCTTGTCTGTCCTCTGTCAAGGGCTCGTGTACACCATGCTGATTTAGTGCTAACTGGGGAGATTACAAATGCCTTGCCTGGCACTGTCAGCTAAACCTGAATCAGTGTCTGTGTACTCTGACCTGACTAGTCAGAGGTTTACCCTTTGCTCTGCTGCTCACTCTAATAGGCAGAAAAGCCCAGCTCACCCCAGCTTTTATACTGGGGTCAGCTCCAGAAATAGCTCCTTTAACTGGGAATAGAAGCATCACAAATCCTGCAAGCAGATAGTATACAATGGCTGCTTTTTGGCCTTGGAACAAACAAAAGTGGTTTATGTTTACTACATACCACTTCTGAAACTGCTGTCTGTCATTTACTAGAGAGTTTATCATTCCTGAGGGTCCAGGTCTAGGTTTTCTTCACTCAAATGCCCTCCAAGTGGGAGCTGCTTGGTGTTGATCATAGTTTGCACCCAGATTTACAATTTGGGGTTAATTAGACTTAAAGACTTAAGAGCAAATGTGGTGCTTGATGGACCATGGGTAGATAAGACACCTCCCAAAATGGATGGTGAAATTCTTTTTAAGAGTCATAGTATGGAGGAAGTCCCCTTGTGAAGCTTTGCGTTGGAGCCTAGAATTGTAATGTATGGCACTATTAGACCTCCAAAACCAATGTGAACTTTAGTCATTTGTATCATGATTTGCTTTATCCTATGTTCCTATCTTTCCAGGTAGTAGGTATTACTTTGTCTGTGGGTTACATGTCTTTCTCGTCTAAGATTTAACCTGGCGATTATTATATACATATTTATATCCCCAGAGACAACAGTAGGCGCTCATCAATTGTTGAATAAATGAGTGAATGAATGACCAAATGATTGAACAAACAAATGAGCAAGTGAACAGAGATGTGAAGTGCTGGGGGGCATTTCTATATGATTGTGTGTAAAGAGCACCCTGACATAGCATCTGAACAAATCACTCTTGGAAATCTGTTCAATCCCACCACCTTCACCAGCTATTCCTGTGAACCCCAACCCTCCCCTAGATACATTTTGGGGATATATTACATTATTTTTTATTTGCCTCCCTCCTACCATGTTAAAAAGGATATTGAATGGCCAAACCAGTGCATTACAGTAACATGAAAGGAATATTTATCTTTCATCTACCAGAATTCAAGGAAAAAAAACACGAAAACTTTGTCAGCTAGATACTTTCCTGAACTGTTTTTTAAAATTGTTTTAAAAATTATTATTATTGCCAGGCACGGTGGCTAACACCTGTAATCCTAGCACTTTGGGAGGCTGAGGCAGGTGAATCACCTGAGGTCAGGATTTCAAGACCAGCCTGACTACCATGGTGAAACCCCATCTCTACTAAAAATACAAAAAAATTAGCCGGGTGTGGTGGCTCATACCTGTAATCCCAGCTACACGGGAGGCTGAGGCAGGAGAATTGCTTGAACCCAGGAGGTGGAGGTTATGGTGAGCCGAGATTGTGCCTCTGCACTCCAGCCTGGGCAACCAGAGTGAAACTCCATCTCAATATATAGTTATTATTTTTAATAGGGTCCCACCCTGTCACCCAGTCTAGAATGCAGTGGCACAATTATAGCCTACAGCAGCCTGAAACTCTTGGGCTCAGGGAATCCTCCTACCTCAGCCTCTTGAGTATCTGGGACTGCAGGTATATGCTACCACACACAGCTATTTAAAAACAGTTTTTTTTTTTTTTTTTATAGAGAGGGAGATTTGCTTTGTTGCTTAGACTGGTCTCAAATTCCTGGCCTCATGCGACTCCCCTGCCTCAGTCTCCTTCTCAGGTAGCTGGGATTGTATGAATTGTGTTTTGAATAAGAAGAAATTAAGCCTAAGACCAGTTGAGTGTTAGCAGTGATGTTGCTAACTGATCTTTGCATTCTGTAGGAATAGTTGGTGCTGCAATAATAAGAAATAAATCAGTTTGATAATTTTGCCATCATTTTTTAAAAATTTTGTAAAATAATTGAAAATCATGTGTACAATATCTTATAAATTTTTATTTTCAAAGCACATCCCTATAAGGCAATGGAAGTACAGTTTGAACTTACTTTTGACTACCTTCTTAATAGTGATTGATCATAAATTATAAAATTTTCACTTACCAAATTATGTTTAAAAAGCTAAATTTAACATTTTCTTTTTAATTTTGGAGTTGAATGGTCCTTCATTCCTGTCTTTGAATTTTTGTTTTTTTTTTCAAGGGAAGACAAATATTTAAGTTCAAAGTCATGTTTAATAGAGGAAATGAATGAAAAGTGCATGTCTCTTATCTGTTTGCAACAATCATCTTTATGTCCTATTAAAAGTTTAATTTAAAAATCTAACTTTACAGATCTATACCCAGTAAATACTTTTTTTTTTTTTTTTATTTGAGACAGAGTCTTGCTCTGTTACCCAGGCTGGAGTGCAATGGCACCATATCAGCTCACTGCACTCCATCTCTCGGGTTCAAGTGATTCTACTGCTTCAGCCTCCTGAGTAGCTGGGACTACAGGTGCGTGCCACCACACCCAGCTAATTTTTGTATTTTTAGTAGACAAAGGGTTTCACTATGTTGGCCAGGCTGGTCTTGAACCCCTGACCTCATGATCCACCCGTCTCGGCCTCCCAAAGTGCTGGGATTACAGGCGTGAGCCACCACTCCTGGCCCCCAGTAAATAATTTTAAGAATCTTGAAGTTACTCATTTTTGCTTAGATTTTATGAGATTAAGCTTTTTCAAACTCACGTCTATTTGTCCTCCCCTGAGAGCTATTTACAAATTTGTATAGCACTCTGGAGTATGGTAATATCCAAGTCAACACACAGTCAGGAGGCTTGTTAACTTATGTGATGATGTCAGTTTTGATAAACATCTTTCTCATTTAGGCATTTAATGATAATGATTTCTTCAAGAAAAAGTTCTTATTGGGGAAAAAGAGGCGAAAAGTACAGTGTGATTAACTTATGATGCATTTTGGATTGCAGCCTTTTAACCAAAAGAGAATCATCATTAAAACAATAATTCCTCAGGAGGCTTAAGGCATTTAACTTCTCTTAATGAAATTAGCTCAGTTTACTGCCAGTCAATAAAGTCTGGTTTGGAGTGATGATAGAAATTAAATATCTAAGAATGCAGTATACATAATAGTTAAAGAAATGCAATTAAAAGTAATAAGGAGGTACTGTTTTTCACTTAGGAAATTAATAGTGATTTGCAGAAGTGAGATTACTAACTTCTGGGAAAAATATAGTGAGACTGTCACTTTTATATGCCACTGGAAAGCCCTTTTATAATGTTTGTCAAGATTCTTCAAAATAGTAATACCTTTTGATCCATTAATTGTTTGTCTAGGACATGCTGAGTTGGTGATCAGATGTGACGAAAACTTCAGGCCAGGCTTGGTCGCTCACGCCTGTAATCCCAGCACTTTGGGAGTTCAAGTTGGGGGCATCGCTTGAGCAAAGGAGTTCAAGACCATTCTGGGCAACATAGAGAGATCCCATCTCTACAAATAATTTAAGGAATGAAATTAGCTGGGAGTAGTGGCACATGCCTGTGATCCCAGCTATTTGCAGGACTAAGGCAGAAGGATCACCTGAGCTTGGGAGATTGAGGCTGCAGTGAGCCTGTGATCACGCCACTGCTCCCCAGCCTGGGTGACAGAGTGAGAACCTGTCTAAAAAAAAACGGAAAAAGAAAAGCTTCATATAGCCTAAATACCCAACATCATGACAATGCATGGTTAATTTATGTTATTTTCTATTTTGGAATATTATGCAGAGGTTAAATAATAAGTGTGCAAAATATTTACTACAAGGCAGAATATTTGCTGTATCTTAATTTTACTAAAAAGTGTATACATACAATAATATTTGAATTTATATGCAAAAAGAGAGTGAAAACAAGAATGAATTGAAAACAGAAAGAAAATGCACCCAGATGTTTATAGTCAGTGATTAAGTTTAGATTGGCAAAACATAAGTAGATTTTTTTTTTTTTTTTTTTTTTGAGAAAGAGATGGAGTCTTGCTCTGTGGCCCAGGCTGGAGTGCAGTGGCGTGATCTCCGCTCACTGCAAGCTCCGCCTCCCAGGTTCACACCATTCTCCTGCCTCAGCCTCCCGAGTAGGTGGGACTACAGGCGCCTGCCATCACACCCGGCTAATTTTTTTTTTTGTATTTTTAGTAGAGACGGGGTTTCACCGTGTTAGCCAGGATGGTCTTGATCTCCTGACCTCATGATCCACCCACCTTGGCCTCCGAAAGTGCTGGGATTACAGGTGTGAGCCACCGTGCTTGGCCATAAGTAGATTTATTTTCTAAATTAAGTGCATATTACTTTTTATCATCATGAAAGATTTTATTTTCAAATATTTTGTATAGCTGCTTTGTATTTCTTCTGGCACATTACAGTCATAGTGGCAGTGACTTGTAGGGACATTGTCCTGATACTTCAGAGTGCAATTGATGGTATTTGTTTAATAGTGAATATAGCTTAAGAAAAGAAAAGCAATCATATCAACTAGGTTATTAATGTAGCCACTTCGACTCATCAGATCTTTGGCTGACATGCTTTCCTAGCAAAGCAGAGGTACTTAACTAACCACAGAGAAATGCTCACACATGTCAGAAGGAAATCCAAGTGATGGCTTGTTTTTCCTTGGGCATCTGCACTTTTTGTAGAAGTATGACTTTCAGTCTGTGAGACCTTTCGACAAGTAGTGATAATCCAGAAGGATTGATGTAGTTATTCTGGACTTGAGATTTCTTTTTACCACTAAGACATTTGACTGTCACTTGCATCTTAATGCTTCCATATAGTTTTCTAAAGCATTGGGGGACCGGCTAGGTAAAGTCATTGTGCCCTTTTAAGTATGTGGCCAACTGATCTCATGGCCTACCAGGGCTTCCAAGTGATTAGTGGGGATTGGCAAGAATTGACCTCTGTGGTGGTTGGGGAGGCAGAAGTACCTCAGTAACAGGGTTCAGAGAGACATACATGGAGCAAAGCTCTCCCTGACTTTCAGGTGGATAGAGCTAGTAGGCCTCTACTAATTGTGGTGTGTGTGAGTCAGACAACTCTTACTTTGGAATCAGTCTTCATTGAGAGATACTGAGTCCAGAATGTGCCAAGCAAGATTCTAGATACTCTCACAGATGAATTCACCCATTCATTTATCGATCACTTGATTTTTTAGGGGTACAACTTCATCATTAATTTCCTAGCTGTGTAATATAGGATCAGTTAGGTCAGATTCTCCCTTTGTAATTAATCCTAATTGCTGGGGCTTTCATGTTACTAATAAATGTCTATTCCCATAATCCTGTCCTACATTAGCCTTCTTCTTGTTGTTCTGTGAGATCTATAGTAAGCAGATGATACTGCTTATTATAGATTAGCTGCTTCCTGTGTAATAAATCAATTATTCCTCTCAACAGGGACAATCTTGAATTAAAATCACATTTTTTTCCTTAGAGAATTCTCTGTCAAATTCTATAAAAGGCCATGGTTTTTTTTTTTTTTTTTTTTTTTTTGCTGTCCAGAGACAGCTTATTAATGACTTGATTTTATCCTTATTTCAAATTCTAATTCATGAATATCAGGGTATAAAATATTAAATATCCTGGTTCAGCTACCAGCTTTTCAAGCATCATTGGGGACCATCCTGTTGTAATAGGAAAACATTTGGTATGGCTATTGGGATGTAGATCATTTTTATAATTATTATAGGGAGTAAAAAAAATACAAAATAAAGACTAATTTAAATATAATTAGAAGTGAGAGTAGGTCAGTATGACCAAGAATATAAATCATAAATCTCTCTATTTTTGTGTTCCTTTACTCCATGCAGAGAAATTCCAAACCTTTGTTTCTAAAAGGGCACCAGGTATTTCAGAAAGCTGTGGTTCTCAGCAGCAATTTTAGTTAGGTTTTGTTTCATGTTTTCTGGTATTCTGGGCCTCCCAATAGCCATTTGTGCCTAAAAGAGAGAGAGGATGAAGAGATTCGGGTTGCCTGTACTGTCAGCCTGGTGGCACTCTGGGGATATTAGATGTGTTCTGAGGATATATGTGTTTATTTAAATTTGAACAGAGAGTATTTTAATGGAGGCCGGGCTCAGTGGCTCATGCCTATAATCCCAGCACTTTGGGAGGTTGAGTTTGGCGGATGACCTGAGGTCAGGAGTTTGAGACCAACCTGGCCAACATGGCAAAACCCTGTCTCTACAAAAAAAAAAAAAAAAAAAAAAAAATAGCCAGGTGTGGTGGTGCATGCCTGTAATCCCAGCTACTCTGGAGGCTGAGGCAGGAGAATTGCTTGAATCCGGGAAGCAGAGTTTGCAGTGAGTGTAGATTGCACCACTGCACTTCAGCCTGGGCAATAAGCGAGACTCTGTCTCAGAAAAAAAAAAAAAAAAGAGGCTAGTCACAGTGGCTCACGCCTGTAATCCCAGTACTTTGGGAGGCTGAGGCAGGCAGATCACGAGGTCAGGAGATCGAGACCATCCGTGGCTAACACGGTGAAACCCTGTCTCTACAAAAAATTAGCCGGGCGTGGTTGTGGTGGCACGTGCCTGTAGTCCCAGCTACTCGGGAGGCTGAGGCAGGAGAATCACTTGAACCTGGGAGGTGGAATTTGCAGTGAGCCACAATCAAGATTGTGCCACTGCACTCCAGCCTGGGCAACAGAGGGAGACTCCACCTGAAAAAAAAAAAAAAAAGCTAGGGAGGGAGAGAGGATTTCACTGGGACAGAAATTCACCAGGTACTTTAGAAAGCCTTAACGCTTGAGAATGTGAAGTCTTAAAAAATTTTTTTAAAAATATCTTTGGTTACTTAAAATGAAATACTGTACTGAAGCAGCTACAAGGACTCTTAGGACCTTCCTGGGTTTCTTCTGAACCTAATGGCTTATAATAAATTCCCTGTTTTGTTTAAATGATCGGTCGACTTGAGCTTTCTGTCATCTGCTCAGTAACACTACTTTAGGAATCTATTCCATTTGGGAATTCTGACTAGAAGTTCTCCTAGGGTCATCATATGAATGAGTGACTTACTTCACAGCTCTCCTCTTCCTCATAGCTGCTTCTCTGTAGGGCTGGAGGGAAAGAGAGCCTTCCATGCAGTCTCGTCAACCAAGAGGGAGGAGATGCTGGCACCTGGTCTGCATCCCAACAGACAGCACACCCTCATGCCTTCACCTTGAATGTACCTTTTTGGCTCTTCCTCATTCCTGGGGAAATGTAATAATTCTTTATTGTTTACAGTGCTGACTGCTCCCTACAATGTGAGGTTCCCCCTTCCCTCTCCTACCACCAGAGATGTCGCAGAGAAAAGTGCTTATCATCAACATAGTAGTGGGGAAAAAATGGGTTCTCATTTTCGCAGGTGACTTGATCGTGGTTGGTTGTCAGTGTGCTTTTTTTCATATTGGCTTGTTGCTACAGGGTCTGATGCTGGCAGATTACAACTCTGTAGCTAGTCATTTTCGATTTATTTGAACCTATTTCTCCAGTCTACTGAGCTTTCACTGGCTAGCATCAATTCAGACACATTGCAATTCTTCAGAATCTCTATCCCCATCAGATGGTTCGATCTGTGAGAAATTTAGCTACAGGCGTTTAGACAAAAAAGAAATATTGTGGCTAGGGAAGCATTTAAGTTAGAGGAGGCAGCCAGGGCTGTTTTATTACTTAGTCCTGTGTCACCTGTGATGACCCATGAGAGTGGAGAATATTGATCGCTTGTCACTCAAGGCATTCAGCAGATTGCATTGACAAAGCTTGGCAGGTCTCTAATAGCAGGGTTACTGGCCTTGGCTGCGGCCCAAGGGAAAACTCTGCAGGCCCTATTACTTGGCGGCCTTTAACTCTTATAGAATTGGGAGAGAACACTGACAAAAGCAAGGACATGATTTTACGGTTACAAATGATTTTTCTTGCTTGCTTTCTTCTCACCCTTTTTAATTTTTCTTTTCTTCTTTTCATTTCTATCTTACCTTCCCTCCCTGAACCCTGCCAGCCACTCCTTTCTTATTATAGATGATCATGGCAGTATTGTTTTTTCTGGATGAAAATCAGAGTGGATTAGAGAAAGCTTAGCAGGCCTAGCATGAGGCCTGAGTTATTCTCTTCTTTTAGGACAGCTTGTGCCTGACCACATTGTTTAGAATGTGCCTGTGGATATATATACAGAACTTGAACTTGATGTGTAGGCCATTCACAGCTGTTGTCCTCTAGTAGAATAAGAACTGCCACTTCATGACAGATGGGCTTCTCTCCTTCTCCATTCCCTGGTAGCCAGGCTTGGTTCAAGCCTTTGACCTTACATAGTCCTGAGGTTCAGCAGAAAGTAATGCGCTGACATCAGATAATGGCACTAGTGCAAAACAGGAATGATTCTAAATAAACAGTAGAGAGGATTTTATCTTTCCTAGACACTGCCTGATTTATCCACAGATTCAGATCACCACCATTAATGACATTTTCATTCCTAACATAGGTTGGCCTCCTGTTGGACACTGTTCTGTAATGAGCGTTTCTGCATGGCTGTCATTTGCTTTATGAAGCATTCTTTGTATTTGTATTTTCTGTGTATCTTTCATTTAAAAAACAATCATGTTTGTTATCTCCATTGTCTCTTTGAGGATGAGAAAGACAAATATTACCCCCATTTCAAAGAAGAGTAAGTTCTCCTAATCACAAGTGATTCAAATGTTAGAGTTTTAATTTAATATTTCACTAAAATTTCTAGTTCTCTAGTAAATCAGATATAAGCAAAGATCATATGTCTATTTCAACCTCTAGTTGGGCTGGCCAGCTTGTTTGCTTTCTCCCCCTTCCCTCCACTCCCCTCCCCTCCCCTCCACTCACCTCCCCTCTCCTCTTTTTTCTGTAGTCTTTTACTGGTCACCCCTTCACTTCCTCTTCCTTTGCAATGCTTTAGGCTGGCCAAAAGGTTCTAGCCAGATGAACAGAAACAGAGGAGAGGAGAGCTTCTTAAGAGGCTAGTGGTCCAGGTGCAATGGCTCATGCCTGTAATCCCAGCACTTTGGGAGGCCAAGGTGGGTGGATCACCTGAGGTCAGGAGTTCGAGACCAGTCTGACCAACATGGTGAAACCCCATCTCTACTAAAAATACAGGAATTAGCTGGGCATGGTGGCACACGCCTGTAGTCCCAGCTGTTTGGGAGGCTGAGGCAGGAGAATTACTTGAACCCAGCAGGTGGAGGTTGCAGTGAGCTGAGACCACACCACTGCACTCCAACCTGGGTGACAAAGCGAGATCTCATCTCAAAAAAAAGGGTGGGGCGTTAAGGCCAGCCTCGAGTAGTGGACATGGGCTTTGCATTTATATTCCAACATCTTGCCACAGATGAGTTATGTATTATTAGCAGGATTCCTTAATCTCTCTGAGCCTTTATTTCTCCATTTATCAAATGGAAGGTAATATTGTTTACAAAGAAAAGTAAATTACGTGGTATATGGATTATTTCTCAATTAAAAATATGAATTGTGTGAAGTTTCCAGCATAGAAATGTCCTCCTTTCCTTCCTTCCTCCTTGTACAACTAAGGGCCCGCAAAGGCAGAATGAGAATTACCATCTAAGCCAATGCTGGGGAAATAGGTGCTACTACTGGAGGCAGAAATGTGGAAGTACTGCAAACGAATGTGGACCTATTAATATTCTATAGCACTTGGAGCCACTTTGAATTAAAATACTTATCTATGAAAGGTTTTATAATTTATATGACCTGAAATAATTTACACCTAATTAGATTTTGTCAACTGAATAATTCTGTCTCATGTTGCTTCCACAGAATAATTTAAGCAACTGCATTTTATTCTCAAAATAGCTGTAAATGTCAAATTAATTTTGTTGACATGATCAACATGTAGAAGAGCTACTTGGCAGAATTGTTTGTCAACTGAATATATTATGCATCCTTACAAAATATGTGGATTGATTATGGTTTAGCCGACTTCTGCAGTTTGTTGGTCTTCTGGAAAGAAGTCACAGGTGGTGGTTACAGACACCGTTATGGCATTTCTGTTCATCTGGCTGATAACTTTTCGATATCTGGAAGTTTTCCTTCACTTTTCATTGTATAGACTGTGTCTTTCCCTTGGGTGTTATCTTTTTATCTGAGTGAGACTGGATCCCACGTAACTGCTTCGGTGTTTGTTATACTCCTCATTAATTTCGTGGGGCTCTTAGTTGACACTGGCCACATAAAAGTTATTGTTGAGTCTCACCCTTTTTATTTTGGACCATTTCTTTCACTTGGGGAGCCTTTCTATCCCCATCCTTAAAAACGCTGTTTGAGGATTAGTGTCCTTGCAGTTTAGTTCTAGCTCACTCAAGTTAACCCATTTGTTCCAGAATCCCTTTTCCACTCCATTACCCCCTATCTTGTCTGGTCTTCTAGCTACTAAGGTTGAAGTCCTGTCATCTGCAGGTTTGGTTGAATCCAGTGCCTCCCAACCCTGTCTCATCATGGCACATGTGGAAAATGATACTATTGTACACCACACTGAAGTAAATCAAGACCTTTTTGCTGTGGAGGTACCTGACTCAGAGGCCATGACCTGCCCTAAGTAGGAGGGAATACATGCATACTATCCCGTATGTTTTGGTGTAACCATTCCCCAAATTTGAACCAATCTTGGCAGGTATTAGAAATTTGCTTATTTGTTGATACATGGAATTTATCTCCTCTTTTGATCTCAGCATTTCATGTACTTTAAGGACATTACTGAGCTTTCCACCAAATCATTCCCATTTGTGTCTAGTCATTAGATAGTTCAGATTTCTACCTTGGATGCCTTGAAGTGATGACACCTTACCATTGCTCATCTCTCTCCCAAGGGAATAAACCTGTATTTTGCTTTCAGCTTCTGCTTAGGGGAGCTGGCTCCATCCAAAACAATTCCCCTCCCACTGGACATCAAAAGATTGCTTTTCCATTGGCAGCAAGTCTCAACATAGCTCAGAAACTGCTGTTGACTACTTGTCTCCTATATAGCAATATTGGATCCATAGGAGAATGAATCAGTGTCTCCCTCTAGTTCAGCCCACTCATTTAGATTTTTCATTTTAGATGCCGTGGGAAGGATGTCCCAGTGCAGAGTTGACCTTTGTACCCCTGATTATGTTTCAGCTTTCTCTAATTTCTCTGCTAACCTGCTGTTGATGCCCCAAGCATGCCTTGTAGCTAAAGGCACTCAACATTGAGTGTGCTCTATAAATATGTGGACTACATGTATTCTATGAAAACATATACTACAAATACAAATATGTTAAAGTATACTCATTACTAAAAGGCATTATGTATTCAGTATCCTTAATGTACAAATAATAAAAGAGATAGATATGAAACCATGTGTCTAGAGCTAAAAATATACCTTGACAGTACAAATACACATGGCTAAAAGGCATTATCTCTTCAGTATCTCTAATGTACAAATAATGAAAAGGTCTGAATACTTCTGATTTTCATAATGGAGAAGGGGAATTGTAGAAACTGTGGACCAATTAGCTTGATGTCAGTTCAGAAAATATTCTAGAAAATATTATTAATGAATGCTGTCTAGGAGTTTAATAAAAGAAGTAGTCATCACTGGGAACTTGTGGAGGATCACTTAAAATGTTATGCCACCTATATTACTTCTTCTGCAGCAGGGATTGCCAAACTTTTTCTATATATAGCCGGATAGTAAATATTTTAGGTTTTTCAGGCCATACAGTCTCTGGTGCAGCTACTCAACTCTGCCACTGTAGCAGGAAAGCAGCCATATAGGCAGTATGTAAACAGATGGATGTGGATGTGTTCTAATAAAATAACTTTATTTATAAAAACAGACCTCAAAAAAAAAAAAAAAGAAAGAAAAGAAAACACAGGCAGCAGGCTGATTTGGCCCATTGGCCATCGTTTACCAACTCTGCTTTAGAAGAATATCTTAGATAATATGTACCTGATATGTTTTAGTCTTCTTTCTGATGGAAAATACTTTCTCTTTTTTTTTTTTTTTTTTTTTTGACATAAAGAAGTTTTATTTTCTTTGCTAGTAAAGAGTTGGCATAAAAAAGCGTCGCATTAAAATCTTCATAGAGGACATGGAAGAGGCTCAAGTTAATAATAGTTTACAGTAAGTTCTCACTTAATGTTGTCAGTCATTTCTTGGACACTGCTACCTTAAGCAAAATGGCATATAATGAAACTAATCTCTTTTTCTCACCGACATTATAGTGAAAAGATGTTGAACAAAAAGACATCATCCAAGGACATACTGTACATCATTTCATTTAAAGTTGCACTTTTGGAGAACCTATTGACTATGCTAAGTGATGACTTACTGTAGTTAGGTAGAATTATAACAGGTTTAATAATTAGGAAACATGAAGAGTGGTCTGTGGTTGCAGGCCACAGGCTGTGTGCTCTTGATTCAATGATGTCAACATTTTTATTAGTGACTTGACTGAGGTTGGAATTGACTTGTGGATCTAATGTGTGGATAACCTGATGAAGAGAGAGATCACTTAGACTTTGGGTGATAGGAGTAAGATCCCAAAAGGCCTTAGGATAGCAGCTGAAATCTTTCAGGCTTAAATGTTGAAAAGAGATAGATGCAAAATCCTGTGTCTAGAGCTAAGAATGTATCTTGACAGTACAAATACAAATTGTGAAGACATAGTTGAATAGCAGCCTGTTTGAACAAAGCTAAGAGAGTATTTCAATTAGAGTGCATGCAGAGAAAGTCATCCAGATGGTTGAAGGGACTCAGAATCATGTCCTATTAGAAATGTTTGAAAGAAGTGTAGATATATAGCCTGGAGGGATATATGATAACTGTCTTCAATTATTTAAAGGGCTGTCATGTAGAAGAGGAATTAGACTTATTCTGGGGGGTCCTGGAGGACACAGGGGAGAGCAGTGGATAGAAGATATAGTAGATTCAATATATAAATAGGAACTTTCTAACAATTTGAGCTGTCCATAAGAGGGATGGGCATTATTTAGAGGGTTTAAGTCACTGACAATATTGTAGACGTCTGTTGCTGACCTTGCGGGGATGTTGTGAGACAATGTTAGCTTTGACACATTATTGGATGGGATGGTTCTTATGGTCACTAACAATTCTGAGAGTGCATAAAAGGTAGGCGCAGGGAGAATGTGCTGCGCCCTATGTCCCAGTAGTTGGCAAAGTCCAAGCCCAGATGTTTTGAGTCTCCTGTCTTGTTTATATGGTTGAAATGCTGACTTTACACAGTATTCCGTATGTGTATCTGTACCTGTCATCTTTATGTGATTGACTAGAGACGCTGTCATGTTCACTTTTGTAATCTCACAAAGCTTAAGAGCAAAGTAAGTGTTAGTTGATCTAAAGTGAATTAAAGAACAACTGAGACACATCTAAATACTGTTCTTTTACTGATCCTGGTTTCATATTGAAAACATTTGGAAGTTGATCAGAAGTTATACCTGGGAATTCCTAGTAGAATGGTGATGTAGATGGAACAGCTCTCTGCCTTTGTTTCTCTCTGTGGTGCACACACAAATGCCAACATTTCACCAAGAGTGGAAGCCATCAGGCTGCACTCTCTGACCAGGATTGTTTTACCCCTTCTGGATGGCAATACATCGTTCCCTTTCTTTTTCACGGCCTCCTGTGCATACCTCCCTGCTAAATTAAACTCCAGACCCTTAAATGTCTGGAATATATTTTCCAGTCTTCTGAATACTACCACCCTAAAGTAGTCATTTGCTGTCATCATAATTTTGGAAGATTTAATGTTCAGATTGACAGTGGATATGCTGGTCTCATTCTTGGATGTTTTGTACATGGGCAAGTGGTCAGGTATCCTGGCCTGTTTATCACCATATTCTCCATGGCCTGTACTCAGGGTCAGGCATATGGTAGTAGGTCAGTGAATGTTTGTTTGTGTTAGTAGGACTCCGGTTTAGTCCTTACAGTAGTCCCTGTTATCCATGTTGGTATGTTCCAAGACACCCAGTGGATACCTGAAACTGTGGACAGTACGAACCCCTGTCCATACTTTTTTGATATGATAACCAAGACAGCTACTAAGTGACTAACAGGTAGGCAGCGTATACACCATGCTGGACAGAGAAATGATTCCCATCCTGGGTGGACAGATCAGGACAATATGGGATTTCACCATGCAACTCAGAGTACTGCCTAATTTAAAATGTATTGATGAATTGTTTATTTCCAGAGTTTTCCATTTAATATTTTTGGACTGTGTTTGCTCATGGGTAACTGAAACTACAGATAAAGGGTACTACTGTACTCCTGTTTCAAACTAATGAAGTAAAGTTTCTTTGTTCATAAAGGCAGTATTTTCTTTCTCTTTTGTGCCTACCATGGTCTACCTACCTCATGTCTTCATTTTCTGTGCCATTTTCTTGCTGTGTTTTAATAGGATAATGTTTTAATAGGATAAAAGAAGGGCCAAGGTATGGTAATTGAATGTCCTCCACTATCAATCCCCCTAACCCCTGAAGGGAGAAAGAAAGGAGAATGTGGGGTAGAGGGGAGGGAAGAAAGGAAATGGTGGAGAAAGTAGAGAATGAGAGAAGCATCCTGTTCATACTGAGAAGACTTTGGTATTGAAGAATTTTGACTTTGTTAGTGCCATATAACTTGTGTGTTGCTTTGTTTAAATTCTCGTCTACTCTCATGTTTTCATTGCATTCTGTGGATAGCAGCTAAGAAAGCTTTTAGACACATCTGTATTAGAAAATAAAGTAACTATTAATGTCAAGACTATATCTTTGCTTTTTTCTCCCTCAGTTTCTTGTCTCGATTGATAGAAAACATGGAATAATGGTGCCAGGGTTAACTTTGCCTGGAGAACAGTTCTGTTTGCCAGCCCTGCTGCAGATTGATAACCATCAAGGGAGGGATAGCCCAGTCATAAATGACCTTGTGCCTGCATATCTTTATGTCCCCCTTACACACCAGTGGGAAGAACCCAAATACCATCTGCCAATGACAGTGAGGCAGGAACTTCACTTTTGTGACAAAAGGATTATACTTTGCTATGCTGGAACTGGCTCGTTAACCGTTCATAAGAACCAGTTAAGTTTTCAAGAATTTTGTGAGCTGGTTTTTTAATAAAACCTTTATTAGAAGTTTAAGTTATATGAAAAAAATAATTAGGTGGCAGGCTAATTATTTAGCCTGGTGGCAGGCTCCTGTAATCCCAGCTACTTGGGAGGCTAAGGCAGAATTACTTAAACCCAGGAGATGGAGGTTGCAGTGAGGAGATGGTACCACTGCACTCCAGTCTGGGCAACAGACCAAGACCCTATCTCCAAAAAAAAAATGTTATGTAAACTTACCTGTGCTTTTAATATAATTTACTTAATTGTAATCAATATTCAAAATTCAGCACTTCCTCATTAGTTGCTACATTTCAGTAATATCCATGACCTTGAGGTTATTTACATCTGGTATATGGTAGAAATACTACAAAATGATATGTTATTGAGCCTCTTTTTCTAACTCTGCATTCAATGACATCACTTTAGTAGCCATGGTGGAAGTATTTACACCACAGAAATTGGTAAACAGGATGCCTTATTTTGTTTTGTTCTGCTATAACAGAACACCACAAAGTGAGTAATTTATAAGCAATAGAAGTTTATTTGGCTCATGGTTCTGGAGACGGGGAAGTTCACGATCAAGGGACCACATCTGGTGAGGACCTTCTTGCTGTATCACAGTGTGGCAGAAGACATCACATGGTGAGAGAACATGATCAGCATTAATCCATTCATGAGGGTGAAGCCCTCTTGATGTAAACATCTCCCACTATGTTCCATCTCCCAACACTGTTGCGCTGGAGATTAAGTTTCCAACACATGCTTTTGGGGGGACACATTCAAACCATAGCACTGTACAAATCCAAATTTGGTCATTTGTTTTGTTGATTGTCTACACTTAAAAGAATGATGGAGGAAATGTTATTAATACAGATTAAATTTAAGAGTATGTTGTATCTGCATCCATTACATTGTGGATAGCAAAACAATTAAGAGAATATCTTCTTGTATTTAAAAACTGTTTCCAACTCAACAAAGAAGTTATTCATGTCCTTGATGAAGGAAACTATTCATGTCATTCATGTCTTAGGTGTTCCACTTTCATTTTACTGGTTCAAAAACATCAACAAGTTTTTACAGAACTGCGGTCATTCTTCAGATACAACCATAGGTTGACTGTAGATATAAGAATTGCACATATTTTAACAGAAGCATTCTGTGAATGTTAATTTTCCCATTTGGTTGGAATTCACACTAAAGTTTAGCATGTACTTTGTTATTATTTGTAAATTGCTTGCTATACATGATTTATATCAGTAACATTTATAATAAATAGATGTACATCTAAACATACATACTTCTTTTCCCAAGGAGCTGGTTGTTAAGTATTTCCAACACACCACTGTTTACAATCCAAATGAGAATTTAGCTCTGTGTCTTAGGCTAGTGATGATGATGTGTAAATGGTGAGATTTTTGCCTTCATCATAGCAAGAGGCTCAAATGCAATATAGGAAGGAAACCTTTCTGATTATGGAATATGAAGTCAGAATTTTAATGCCACCAACTGTCAAACACTTAAAGGACAAAGTGTTTGAAATCTTAAAGCATGCCTACTCTATTTAAAAGAACATTAGAGGTTATTGAAAAGAGGTGATAAGTATCATTAGGACTTCAGCAAGGCTTTGGAACCCAACACATTGAAAGATAATTGAGTGAAGAAGATCTCTGGACACAAAGCAGGCAATTTAGTTATCCAAAGCATTTATGTCAAGCAGCAAATGCTTGAGGATTTATCTATTTTTGGTTTTCTCTCAGAGCTTAATCCATGAGGAGTACAGAGTGGTGGTAGGGTGGAGGTTAGCCTTTATTTTACATTGCTCTGAGAAGCATTGCAATAATGGGAGCAATTTGGTGTCCTAGAGACATTATTATTATAAATGAAAAATCTTGAAATATGAGGAAAGTAAAGTTTTAAAAACTGGGATTAGAAACTCAGAACAAAATGAGCTGGGCACGCTGGCTCATGTCTGTAATCCCAGCACTCTGGGAGTCTGAGGAGGGCGGATTACTTGAGTTCAGGAGTTTGAGACCAGCCTAGCCAACATGGTGAAACTCCGTCTCTACAAAAATACAAAAAAATCAGCTGAGTGTGGTGGTGGGTGCCTGTAATCCCAGCTGCTCAGGAGGCTGAGTCAGGAGAATCACTTGAACCTGGGAGGCGGAGGTTGCAGTGAGCCAAGATCATGCCAGTGTACTTCAGCCTGGGTGACAGAGCAAGACTCCATCTCAGAAAAGAAAGAAAGGAAAAAAAGAAACTGAGAACAAAATGTTCTTTTGCCTCTTTCTGCTTAATCAAATAGGCTCATGCAAAACTATATTTTTGTGTGAGATTTTTGGTTAATAAGAAGTTGTATTTCCATTCATCAAGTAGACTCAGTGTGGAGGAATGTTTTGTTTAACCTATTTTAACTAGAAACAAAATGTATTTGCAGATGTTCATAGGTAGAATTATAAGGTGATCTAATAACTTTGAAGGTTACTTTCAGCAAGTGGAAAACAGAATTTTGTTAGTGGAATGACAAATGTGAAGAATGAAAAATCCAGTTGATGCCAGTTAACATTAACTTTTAGGAGAGAAAAAAAGGTAGATTTTTCTGTGAAGAGAGAGAGAGTGTGTGTGTCTGTGTGTGTGTTTAAAATTTAGCTCATCTGGTTCTGTGTTGTGTGTTTTCTCTGTGTGTGTTTGAAGGGGGACATATTATGAACGTTATGGTTCCCTACCTCTAAGATCCATTCCAAAAATAATTTTATTAATCCTAAGAATGACTAAGAATGTAACTAAGGAAATAAAATGACTTTTCAATCCTTTGTTGACTACGTGCCTAAAATGTTGATTTGCTAAAACCTGGTATTTCCAAATTAAATTTTATGGTATATGGATGATTTATTGTAATCTCCTGCAAGGAAATTCATCTTAAAAACTTTTTCAAAATCATCCTAAGTTTAGGAGAGGAGAGCATTTCTAATTCAAAGCAGGAGTCAGGCTAAGATCACATGTCTCCCTAGAGGAAACAGGGGAGGTTTTACTTGTTGCATATGTTTTTAAAATATTTATAGTTACAGCTGGACTTTTAGTACTTTACTTCTGGTTTTAATAATGGAATTCCCAAAGGACTAAAATTGTTCCAAATGTCTGAACTGTGTCTGAAGTTCAAGAACAGTATATGGTTAGTCTAAAGACTTTAATCCTAGTTGGAAACTTTGAATGAGAAACCTGGCCTTTTAGTCTTGTGTTTCTTGAACTTTCTGTTAACAGAATATCTCCTTGCCTTTTATGTAGCCCTTAACTAGCTGCAGACTGACTGGTCTTCTCTAGTAAAACATTTTCTATATAAGGTCACCAGTAAATTTCTTTCTGTTAACAATGTTCCTTCTGGCCTCCTATTCAGCCCTTAACTATTTGTGGACTGACTTGGTCTTCTCTACTACAGCATTTTCTATATAAGGTCACCACTAAATTTGTAAGTCATAAAATTAAGTGATTTTTCTTATGTCTCATCTATCCAGTTAAGAGTCAACAGTCGTTTTATTTAGTACCTACTGTGTGACTTGGTGCTAGAAATTCATTAGTAAACAAAGCAGGAATATTCTTTTACAATGTGGAGCTTTCAATTTTCTGACCCTGTTGACCTTCCTTCTTCAAATTTCATGAACTCGCTTACTTCTGGTTAGTGAAATCACTGATGGTTCTTTCAATGCTGATTCCTCCCCCCATGCTTGTACTCAGGACCCTCTCTTTTTCTGATGATTGATTTTCTTGATACTTCGTGGGTGATTTCATATGGCTAAGACTTTCAGGTTGTCATCTCCCCATACACAGAAGACGTCCTGAGGGAACCCACGAGTTTCCTCTCACTGCTTCTGTGCTGTGTAGACACCTTCTCCAGTTAGAAAACCATCAATAGGGAGCTTTCATGATCATGGTGGAGGCGGCAAATAGTGTGTATTTTGTAGGGAGAAGGCAGTGAGGACAAGTTGCCTCTATCCACTTTAACCAGAAGATTAGTACTGATTTCTAAAACTTTCAAATTTGTCTTTAAAAAAATTGCACCCATATAGCATATACATTTAGTTGTATGCACACACATACTCACATAAACTTCTTTGTATACAGTGATTTAGTATAATCATAGGACGATTGTATTTTCCTTTTGTTTATACAACTTTATTGAGATATAATTGGCATATAATGAACTGATCATGTTTAAACTATACAACTTGATAAGTTTTGACATGCATACACCTATAGAACCTATACAGTCAAGGTAATGAACAGGCCAGGTGTGATGGCTTACACCTGTAATTCCAGCATTTTGGAAGGCTGAGGAAGCAGAATCACTTGAGCCCAGAAGTTCAAAATGAGCCTGGGCAACACTGGAGAACTCTCTCACCACAAAAAAATTAAAAATTAACTGGGTATGTTGGTTCGTATCTGTAGTCCCAGCTACACAGGAGGCTAAGGTGGGAAGATTGCTTGAGCCCAGGAGGTCAAGACTGCAGTAAGCTGTGATCATGACACCATATTTTAGCTTGGGTGACAGAACGACATTCCATCTCAAAGAAAAAAATGAACGTATCCATCACTCCCAAAAGTTTCCTCCTGTCTCTTTGTAATTCCGTTCTCCCCCACCTCCCTTCTCTCTCCAACCCAGCTTATTCCCCGGCAAGAAAAAAAAGCAAAAACAAATTAATTGTTTTTTGTTACTATAAAGTTGTATACATTTTTCTAGAATTGCATATAAATAGCATCACATAGCACATACTGTTTGTACTGTTTTCTTGTGGGGGGGGGGTCTGGCTTCTTTCACTCACATTATGCTTATCCACATTGTGCTGTATATAATATTCCTCAGTATTCAATTTATGGGCATACCACAGTGTGTTTATACATTGGACTATTTTCAGTTTTTGTTATTATGTATAATGCAGCTATGAACATTTGTGTAACAGTACCATGTACATTCTTTTCGACAAATAACTAGGAGTGGAATGGCTGGATAATTGACTAGGTATTTGCTAAATGTTCTAAGAAACTGCCAAACAACGATCAACGTGGTTGTACCATTTTACATGCTCACCAGCAGTGTGTAAGAGTCCCACTGTTTCCATATCCTCTCCAATACTTGTTATGGGCAGTCTTTTCCATGTTCACCATCTTAATAGGTGCATAGCGATATCTTACTGTCGTCTTGAATTGTATTTCCCTAATGAATAATCATGTTGAACACCTTTTCATGCGTTGATTTGTCATCTGTATATCTTCTTTGATGAACTGTGTTCAAAACCTTTGCCAATTTTTAAAAATTGCATTTTTTTCTTGAGTGTCGAGTTCTTTATTCTGTATATAAGACCTTTATCAGATATATGATATACAATTATTTGCTCCCAGTGTGGTGTTTCTCTTTTTATTCTCTTAACAGCATCTTACAAGAGAAGAGGTTTCAAGGTTTTCTTTAATTTTTATTTAATTTTTAGAGATAGGATCTTGCTCTGTCACCCAGGCTGGAGTGCAGTGGCATGGTTATAGCTCACTGTAACCTTGAACTCCTGGGCTTCAGCCATCCTCCCACCTTGGCCTCCTGACTACCTAGGATTACAGGCACGAACTACCCTACCCAGCTAATTTTTTAAAAACATTTTTATAGAGATAGGTTTTCACTGTGTTGCCCAGGCTGTTCTCAAACTTCTGAGCTCAAGCAGGCTTCCTGCGTCAGTTTCCCAAAGCAAAGGTTTCAAATGGTGGTGAATATAATCTATCAACTTCTTTTTATGGGTCATCCTTTTGGTGTCAAATTTAAGAAATTATTTACATACCAAGGATACAAGTTTTTCTCTTATGCCTTTGCTCTGGAAGAGTTACAGTTTTAACATTTACATTTATGTCTGTGATCCAATTTGAGTTAATTTTTGTATATGAAATGAGACATATAGTGAATTCATTTATTTTTGCATACTTTTTTTTTTTTTCTCGAGACGGAGTCTTGGTCTGTTGCCCAGGCTGGAGTGCAGTGGCACGATCTTGGCTTACTGCAGCCTCTGCCCCTGAATTCAAGCAATTCTCCCTGCCTCAACCTCCTGAGTAGCTGGAATTACAGGTGCCTGCTACCACACTCAGCTAAGTTTTGTATTTTTTAGTAGAGACAGGGTTTCACCATGTTAGCCAGGCTGGTCTTGAACTCCTGACCTCAGGTGATCCACCGGCCTTGCCCTCCCAAAGAGCTGGGATTACAGGCGTGAGCCATCGTGCCCAGCTTATTTTTGCTACTTCTATACAGTTGTTCCAGCACCATTTGTTAAAATGACTGTCCTTTCTTCCGTGAATTACCTTTGCATCTTTGTCAAAAATCAGTTGTCTATTTATGTGTAAGTCTAATTTTGTTCTTTTTTACTGATCAATTTGTCTGTCTTGAGGTTGCCAACCCAAGGCCCATTGGCCAAGAAAAGCTCACAGCCTGTCTTTGTATCGCCTGTTATATGAGAATGCTTTTTTCTGTTTCTTAAGGGTTGTATAAAAAAAAATTAAAGCAAATGTGACAGAAAACATATGTATCTTGCAAAGCCTAAAATATTTACTATCTGAATCTTCTCAGAAAAAGAAAATTTCTAAACTTCACCTATCTTGACACCAATACCATGTCTTGATTACTGTAGTTTTATAATCTTTTAAAATCAGGTAATGTTAGTTTTCCAACCTAGTTTTTCCTTTTCAGAGTTGTTTTGGCTATTCTTGGCCCTTTGCATTTCTGTATGAATTCTAGAATCACTTTGTAAATGTAAATTTATTCAAAAAGACCTGCTGGGATTTTTATTCAGATTGTATTGAATCTGTAGAAGAATTTGAAAAAAATTGATATCTTAGCAATATCGAGTCTTTTAACTCATAAACAAAGTGTGTTTCTTTATTTCTTTAGATTTTCTTTAATTTATCTCAGAAAAGTTTTGCGGTGGCTGGGTGCAATGGCTCACGCTTGTAATCCTAACACTTTGGGAGGCCGAGGCAGGTGAATCACCTGAGGTCAGGAGTTCAAGACCAGCCTGGCCAACATGGTGAAACCCAGTCTCTACTAAAATACAAAATTTAGCTATAATGGCGAGTGCCTGTAATCCCAGCTATTTGGGAGGCTGAGACGGGAGAATCACTTGAACCCGGGAAACGGTTGCAGTGAGCCGAGATCGTGCCACTGGACTCCAGCCTTGGCACCTGGTTGAGACTCCGTCTCAAAAAAAAAAAAAGAGTTTTGCAGTTTTCAGGTTACAAGTATTTGACAACCTTTGTAAGATTTTTCATTATGTATTTTTGAAGCTGTTGTAAATGGCATTGTTTTATAAATTTTAATTTCTAATTATTCCTTGCTGATATGTAAATATACAGTTAACTTTATATATTTATCATATATTCTGTGATATTGGTAAACTCACTTAGTGTTAATGGCTCTTTTGTGAATTTATTTGTATTGTATATATAGTTGATAATGTCAAAGAAGAGTAAATATAATTTTCCTTTTTTGTTTTTTAATCTGGGTGCTTTCATTTCTCTTATTGTATTATGGCCCTGGCTGCAATCTCTAGTATAATGTCGAATGGAAGTGGTGAGAGTGTACATGCTTCTTCGTTTTAACTCATATTATGGGGAAGCATTTCATGATCTTCCATTATTTATGATGTTATCTGTAGGTTTTCTGCACATACCTTTATCAGTTTAAAGAAGTTCCTTTCTATTTCATGTTTGCTGAAAGTTTTAATCAGGAATAGATGTTGGTTTTTTATCAAATGCTATTTATTAATCCATTGAAATTCTCATTTTTTTTCTTGTTTAGTTTGTTAATATGACAAATTTAACTGATTAATTTTCAAATGTTAAACTGACCTTTTATTTTTGGGATAAGCATCACTCTATCATGATGTATTTTTATAAAAGTATATTAAAACTTATTCATATATATATAGTTAAACTCAATTAGTCTGTCATTTTCTTTTTCTTTTTCTTTTTTTTTTTTTTTTTTGAGACAGTCTCACTCTTGTAGCCCAGGCTGGAGTGCAATGGCATGATCTCAGCTCACGGCAATCTCTGCCTCCCAGGTTCAAGCAATTCTCCTGCCTCAGCCTCCTAAGTAGCTGGGATTACAGGTGCCCGCCACCATGCCTGGCTAATTTTCTGTGTTTTTGGTAGCGACAGCGTTTTACCATGTTAGCCAGGATGATCTCGATCTCCTGACCTTGTGATCTACCCACCTTGAACTCCCAAAGTGCTGGGCTTACAGGCGTGAGCCACTACGGCTGGCCTATTCTGTCATTTTCTTTCATTGTCTTTGGTTTCTATATCAGGGTAATTCTGACATTATAGAATATATTGGGAAGTGTTCCCTTCTCTCCAATTTTCTGAAGGAGTTTGCATAGAATTTGTATTATTGTTTCCTTAAATGTTTGGTAGGATTTATCAGTGAAGCCCTTGGGCCTAGAGTTTTCTTTATGGGAAATTTTAAACTCCAAATTCAATTTTTTTAATTGACAAAGGGCTTTTCAGGTTTTCTGTTTTTTCTTAAATAATATTTGGTAGTTTGTATCTTTTGTGGGATTTATTATTTCTTTAATATTTTGAAAATCTGTAGTGTTTTCACCTTTCTTATTCTTGATAGTGACAATTCATGTCTTTTTTTTTTTTTTTTTTTCCAGGACAGTGTGGCTAGAGGTCTAGAAGTTTTATTGGTTTTCTCAAAGAACTAACTTTTGGTTTCATTCATATTCTTTTTGTTTGTTTGTTTGTTTTTGAGATGGAGTCTCGCTCTGTCGCTCAGGCTGAGTGCAGTGGTGCGATCTCGGATCGTTATTATTTACTTTATTACTAATATTACGTTATTATTTACTTACCGTTATTATTACCGTTATTATTTACTTTATTTTACTTTTGTTTCTTTTTTTTTTTTTTTTTAGTTTCTTATGGTAGAAGCTGAAGGCATTGATCTGAGACCCACCTTGTTTGTTTTTTTGTTTTGTTTCATTTTGTTTTGTTTTGTTTTAAAGACGAAGTCTCGCTCTTGTCCCCTAAGCTGGCGTGCAATGGTGCAATCTCGGCTCACTGCAACCTCCGCTTCGTGGGTTCAAGCAATTCTCCTGCCTCAGCCTCCCAAGTAGCTGGGATTACAGGCGCCTGCCACCACGCCCAGCTAATTTTTGTATTTTTAGTAGAGACGGGGTTTCACCATGTTGGCCAGGCATTAGCCACCGTGCCTGGCCGAGACCCATCTTATTTTCTAATACAGTTTCTAATACAGTTTAATGCTATTTCTACTTCAAGTATTATACTATTTTAGGTTCATTTCACACATTTTGATATGCTGTGTTCTCATTTTTATTCAGATCAAAATGCTTTCTAATTTTTCTTTAAGTTTTCTGAGACTTGCTTTGTGGCTCAGACTATGGTCTATCTTTGTAAATATTCCATGTGTGCTTGAAAACAATGTATATTCTGCTGTCATTGGTCTGAATGTTCTATAAATGTCAATTATTCATAATAGTATTTTTAAAGTCTTATATCCTTCTCCATTGTCTATTTATTAATATTTGTTCTTTCAGTTATTAAGAAAGAGGCATTGACGTTTCCAACTAATGTTTGTTCTATCAATTATTAAGAACGGAGCATTGAAATCTCCTACTATAATTGTAGATTTTTTTATTTCTCCTTCGAATTCTATCAGTTTTTGCTTCACTTATTTTGAAGCTTTTTTATTAGGACATTTAATATTGTTGTATTCTTTTCATGAATTGACTATTATTATAAAATATTCTTTGTTCTGAAATATATTTTGTCTGCTATTGATACAGCCATTGCAGCTCACTTTTTTTTATTTGACATTTATTTGTAATATTCAACTTCTTGATCATTGGAAATAGAGTCTGTAATACAAATAACATTGATAATCATGCATCAGAGTTGCATATAAATGTTCAGAAACTCTTTTCACACTCTTTTCACCTGTTTGCCAAGTCTTTTCTTTTTTTTTTTTTTTTTGAGATTTTTCTTTTTCTTTTTTTTTTATTTTTTATTTTTATACTTACGTTCTAGGGTACATGTGCATAACGTGCAGGTTTGTTACATATGTATACTTGTGCCATGTTGGTGTGCTGCACCCATCAACTCGTCAGCACCCATCAATTCGTCATTTATATCAGGTATAACTCCCAATGCAATCCCTCCCCCCTCCCCCGCCATAATAGGCCCCGATGTGTGATGTTCCCCTTCCCGAGTCCAAGTGATGTCACGTTCAGTTCCCACCTATGAGTGAGAACATGCGGTGTTTGGTTTTCTGTTCTTGTGATAGTTTGCTAAGAATGATGGTTTCCAGCTGCATCCATGTCCCTACAAAGGACGCAAACTCATCCTTTTTTATGGCTGCATAATATTCCATGGTGTATATGTGCCACATTTTCTTAATCCAGTCTGTCACAGATGGACATTTGGGTTGATTCCAAGTCTTTGCTATTGTGGATAGTGCCGCAATAAACATACGTGTGCATGTGTCTTTATAGCAGCATGATTTATAATCCTTTGGGTATATACCCAGTAGTGGGATGGCTGGGTCATATGGTACATCTAGATCTAGATCCTTGAGGAATCGCCATACTGTTTTCCATAATGGTTGAACTAGTTTACAATCCCACCAACAGTGTAAAAGTGTTCCTATTTCTCCACATCCTCTCCAGCACCTGTTGTTTCCTGACTTCTTAATGATTGACATTCTAACTGGTGTGAGATGGTATCTCATTGTGGTTTTGATTTGCATTTCTCTGATGGCGAGTGATGATGAGCATTTTTTCATGTGTCTGTTGGCTGTATGAATGTCTTCTTTTGAGAAATGTCTGTTCATATCCTTTGCCCACTTTTTGATGGGGTTGTTTGTTTTTTTCTTGTATATTTGTTTGAATTCTTTGTAGATTCTGGATATTAGCCCTTTGTCAGATGAGTAGATTGCAAAAATTTTCTCCCATTCTATAGGTTGCCTGTTCACTCTGATGGTAGTTTCTTTTGCTGTGCAGAAGCTCTTCAGTTTAATCATATCCCATTTGTCAATTTTGGCTTTTGCTGTCGTTGCTTTTGGTGTTTTAGACATGAAGTCCTTGCCCATGCCTATGTCCTGAGTGGTACTACCTAGGTTTTCTTCTAGGGTTTTTATGGTATTAGGTCTAACATTTAAGTCTCTAATCCATCTTGAATTAATTTTTGTATAAGGAGTAAGGAAAGGATCCAGTTTCAGCTTTCTACTTATGGCTAGCCAATTTTCCCAGCACCATTTATTAAATAGGGAGTCTTTTCCCCATTTCTTGTTTCTCTCAGGTTTGTCAAAGATCAGATGGCTGTAGATGTGTGGTATTATTTCTGAGGACTCTGTTCTGTTCCATTGGTCTATATCTCTGTTTTGGTACCAGTACCATGCTGTTTTGGTTACTGTAGCCTTGTAGTATAGTTTGAAGTCAGGTAGCGTGA
>NC_045441.1:17379993-17392218 GCF_002776525.5 Piliocolobus tephrosceles | reverse complement strand
ATCATAAGAAGAGAAAACCAAACACCGCATGTTCTCACTCATAGGTGGGAACTGAACAATGAGCTCACTTGGACTCGGGAAGGGGAACATCACACACTGGGGCCTATCATGGGGAGGGGGGAGGGGGGAGGGATTGCATTGGGGAGTTATACCTGATATAAATGATGAATTGATGGGTGCTGACGAGTTGATGGGTGCAGCACACCAACATGGCACATGTATACATATGTAACCTGCACGTTATGCACATGTACCCTAGAACTTAAAGTATAATAAAAAAAATAAATAAATAAAAAAAAAAAAGAATCCAGAATTATAATGGGGAATGGCAGAACAAGAAGTCAGGCAGTAGTATAAAAGTACTCTGATGTGTTTCTTTGACACCCTTCTAACCATTACATTTGTCCCTGAATAATTTGTGTGTGCTTTCTTATCCTGGGAAGTGGCCTTCTTTGTGGACCTGCTGTGTGCCAGTCAAGAGCTCGGTGCTTTGCCTCCTAGCAGTTTATAAACCTCCTTCTAATCAAGTCACTGAAGTTTCTCTTAAGGTAATACATAAAGACACCACAGATTACAGCGTAGAGGGAAAAACTATGGTTTACCTTTTTTTCTTTGCCAGTCAACAACTTTTAATTGCATAGAAACTATTTGCTTGGCCTGGATTTGCAGCAGAATGGACACCCAGATGTATTCAACTCAGCTGTTCCACAGCACAGGAGAGACTCCTTTGCTATATTTATTATTTCACTTGGAAACCATTTTAGTGAATTTAGTGAGTGTTTAGTTTGATGGATGTTGCTTTGAATCCTCCAACCAAACTCCAAAAACAATAAATAAAACAACGTTTGTAAGTCCTTACTACAGGCACCCTTCTAAGTGCTTTACATTCATTAACTCATTATCCTCATTTTACAGATAAGGAAATCAAGGCATGGGAAAGCTGAAAAACTCACACATAGTCATCAGGAAGACAGACTCCAACGTGTGCCCTTCCATCACTACTCTCCTACTTTCTCCTATCAATATACCATCCACTCAGCACAAAATTATAAAGAGTAGCACAGACCCATTCCAGTCTCTGAAAATTAATTTGAGAAAATGACATTCACCAGGAAAGGCAGTTTGTAATGTTTAAAGAACTGGAAAAGCTATCACTTGGCTCTTAAAGTGCTAAAGAAAGTTGTTCATGATCTCTCTCAATTCAAGTTTCCCTGTTTGGCCAATTGACTAGAAATTAAGCTGCATTTATCATCGGTGATAATGATCTTATAAAACACACACTTATGTCAAAGTTCATTGAGAAGTAACCAATTAGAGGCTGGGCACAGTGGCTCACACACGTAATTCCAAATACTTTGGGAGGCTGAAGCAGAAAGATCATTTAAGGCCAGGAGTTTAAGACAAGCCTAGGCAACACAGCAAGACCCTGTCTCTACAAAAAATTTAGCCAGTCACTGTGGCATGTGCCTGTAGTCCCAGCTATTCTAGAGACTAAAGCAAGAGGACTGCTTGGCCCCAGGAGTTTGAGATTACAGTGAGCTGTGATCATGCCACTGCACTCCGGACTGGGTGACGGAGCTAGACTTTATCTTTAAAAAAAAAAAAAAAAAAAAAGAAATGAAATGAAATTTAAACAGATATCACGAGTTAGAGGGTGTTGCCTGTACAAATGCTTTTGTAGTTAGGAGTTAAATGAGAATGCAAAAAGCAAAGCACCTAGCACCTGACTAGCACACAACAAATCCACCAAGGATGCCACTTCCCAGGCCTCTCACTCCCTAAATCAAATGGGTCACTTATTTAATGATCCCCTATGATGTGCTTTAGTGAATCAAAAAGGTGTTAAAATCTATTAA
Organism: Piliocolobus tephrosceles; assembly: GCF_002776525.5. Classification (NCBI taxonomy): domain Eukaryota; kingdom Metazoa; phylum Chordata; class Mammalia; order Primates; family Cercopithecidae; genus Piliocolobus; species Piliocolobus tephrosceles. The sequence goes on along the minus strand of NC_045441.1, from coordinate 17,390,362 downwards.
TCGAGGCCAGGCGCAGTGGCTCATGTCTGTAATCCCAGCACTCTGGAAGGCCAAGGCGGGGGGGGTGCAGATTGCTTGAAATCAGGAGTTCGAGACCAGCCTGGCCAACATGGTAAAACCCTTTCTCTACTAAAAATACAAAAATTAGCCTGGTGTGGTGGTGTGCACCTGTAATCCCAGCTACTCGGGAGGCTGAGGCAGGAGAATCGCTTGAACCCATGAGGGAAAGGTTTCAGTGAGCTGAGATCGCACCATGGCACTCCAGCATGGGCAACAGAGCAAGACTCTGTCTCAAAAAGAAAAAAAAAAAAAAACTATTAGTCTAACACCCACCAAAGTTCATTGAATGGCCTCTGTGGCAATAAACAACAAGAAGAGCCTCTTTTCTTCAGATACTATCAATGTGCTCACCAGTATTGGATTTGGGGCAGCTATGAGGCTTTCATTCAGTTTTAGTTACTAGCAACTCTCTCCTTTCTCTGATGTTTTTGCCAATTATGACAGACTGGAAAATATGTCATGTAGTAGCCTCTTCTTACATCAATATTTGATCGCTTTTCATGTAAAACATGCTATTAAGTTAATCACAGATTGACTCTTACCACAAACACCTTTTAAATAGGTCAAATTAAGACAAAAGTCCATGTTCTTTTCCTCTATGGAACCGGGGCACTAAACCAGACATTAATGTCAGCATGCAGATTAAATGTCATTAAAGGCAATTTGTCACTTACACACATTTATCTCAATGTAATAATTAGCTAAAGGTCAGAGAGATAAACCTGTGTATTTGAATCTACATTTCCTTTCCTAAAGGAGATTCAAAGCAATGCTGAAGGCTGTATGCAGATTTGGGTAATCTTCTTAAATAAACAAGTCAATTTGGACAAATTCAACAGAATTAAATACTAGCAGGGGGCAATGACCAAAGAAAGGCAGATAGAGGAGCAGCAGGAAGGAGGTGATGTATAGACCTATGTGCAGGGCATCACAGCCTTATAAAATAAACTCTGTTATCTGTCAGATACCTCTACCCTTTCCACATTATTTTACTACAGTGAACATGTGAAGGGTGTGGTGCTGTCTGGATGCTGCAGCCTAGAAAACACACAGAGCAAAGTTTCAGGGGTGATGAATTCAGGATGCCCCATCTGGAATAGCAGATGTGGCCTCTTCAAACCTGCTAGTCCCTTTCCCTTTGCTGGCCTCCTTCCCTCCCATCCAGCCTCACACTTCTCAAAGCTAAAAACAGGATTACCGGAAGATTAATTCTGATAAAGTTAAAATCCAGATAATTAAAAGAAAGTTCAAATGGAAGAGCTTAAGTGGAGTTAAGTAAAGGTCCTAGGCTGGGCATGGTGGCTCATGCCTATAATCCCAACACTTTGGGAGATGAAAGAGGGGAGAATCACTTGAGCTCAGGAGTTCAAGATTAGCCTAGGCAACATGGCAAGACTTCGTTTCTGCCAAAAATAAAAATTAAAAACTTAGCCAGTAATCCTAGCTACGTGGGAGGCTGAGGTGGGAGGATCACTTTAGCCTGGGAGATCAAGACTGCAGTGAGCTATGATTGTGCCACTACATGGGCAACAGAGTGAGGCCCTACCTCAAAAAGAAAAAAAAAAAAGAAAAAGGAAAAAGAAAGGAAGAAGAGAAAAGGTCCTAAAGCATCTTCTACTGGGAAGAAATTTGAGGGTGGCGAGTGGGTACAGGAAACAAGAAAGGGAAGTAGGGAACCACCCCTATGAATTCTGGCTCAGGTAAGATGCCTTTGGACTCTATCCTTCCAAAGGAGTACTCAAGATGTATTCAAAACAACAAAAACCTATCCCTTTGTATAGCATACTGTAAATAAAATGAAGAACCAAACAGTCAGTGCCCTTGTGAACTGACAGTCTCTCTCTTGCGGAGTCCATCAAAAATAGGTAACTGCAACAGAATGTTTTAAGTGCCAACTATGAGCAAATCCAGGAAGGTGGGTCTTAAGAGATGGCCTAGCTCTATGTCGGGATGCACGTGAGAGTAGGGAGTGGGGTCAAGTTTCTTCAAGATACAACTCTACAATTTTCATTTGCTGATACTACATACCACTAAATACCTTTCTAAAATAATGCTTGGTGTCAATTTGGGGAGAGGTATAAGTGCCAGGAAGCAGACAAATGTCCTGTCTATAGGAATGGAATCTCAGGTATGCACCGTGTCCTATGCAGCAACATGTGGCAAACAGCAGTCATTCAATAAATATTTGTGGAAAGAACAGCTGCACAATCAAGTTGCATTAATATTCTCTTTTACCTTTCTCCCCTATCTATCCTGGACATAGCCAGGACTGAATGCTGTGTTCTAAATGTGACCAAAATGTAGAGGCAAAGCCAGCATTAGAACTGAGGTAAGCAAATCAGTTTCATTGAGAAAAAAGCTATAACAGACACAATGGAATAAGAAGTCTAAATTACATTTATAATTCCCTAAAACCACATGAAATCACATATGAACATTTTTTAAATTAAGAAGAAATGAACTGAAAATAACTACAATATTAGCAAATATCCAATGAATATTCGTATATGCCCAGCACTATTCTAAGAGCTTGACTTTTTATTAACTTATTTAACTGTCTCAACAACTCTATGAGGTAGGTGTTATGGTTTAGGGCAGAGAGCTGTTAAGTAAATTGACAAAGGTAACAGGGCTAATGTCAGGGCCAAAGCTGGACCTGAGGCTTCAGCTTCAGAGCCTATTTTCAATCCATTATATGACACTGACAATTGTATTCCTACTACGAAAAGTAAACAAATTAAATGAACCTACACAAACCAATATACAATAAAAAACAGAAGGACAACCAGAGAAATTGTTTTTAAAGTAAGTATTCTGGTTTTTTTGTTTTTGTTTTTTAATTTAACTTTGAAGTTCAGCGGTCTATGTGCAGGTCTCTTATATAGGTAAACTTGTGTCATGGGAGTTTGTTGTACAGATTATTTCATCACCCAGGTATTAAGCCTAGTACCCACTAGTTTATTTTTCCTGATCCTCTTCGTCCTCCCACCTTCCACCTTCCAAAAGGCCCCAGTGTGTACTGTTCCCCTCTATGTGTCCATGTGTTCTCTCATTTAGTTTCCACTTATAAGTGGGAACATGCAGTATTTGGTTTTCTGTTCCTGCTTAGGATAATAGCCTACAGCTCCCAACCATGTCCCTGCAAAGGACATGACCTCATTCTTTTTTGTGGCTGCAGAGTATTCCATGGTATATATATATGACATTTTATTTATCCAGTCTACCACTGATGGGCATTTAGGCATTCCATGCCTTTGATACTCCCTGGGTAGCGCTGCAATGAACATACACATACATGTATCTTTATGATAGAACAATTTATATTCCTTTGGGTATATACCGAGTAATGGAACTGCTGGGTTGACTGTTATTTCTGTTTTTAGATCTTTGAAAAACTGACACACTGTCTTTCCCAATGGTTGAATTAATTTACATTTCTACCAACATTGTATAAGCATTCCTTTCTCTCGGCAACCTCACCAGCATCTGTTATTTTTCGTAAAGTAAGTTTTAAGATATTCTTTCTCCTACCATAAGCAACTCACCATGGCAGATTACAGTAAATCTCCTTTTACATTAGCTTATAAAGTACAACTTAAGTCAAATTTATTGAGCACTACTTGCTTTTTTATAAGCAATCAGATTATGAAATAGTTGTATAGCCAGGATCCCTTTTACAGAGAAAACAGTCAATGTCATAGAGAAGAGTGCTAAACAGGAATCAAATTAGCTAGGGTGCAGTCTCAGAATGGCTATAGTAAATTACTTTGAGAAAGCCGTTTTCACCTTGGTTTCTTTATTTACAAAATTGAGTAGTTGAAGTTGATCATCAGATCCTGGTACACCCGTCAGTCCTGATAGAGTGTGATTTTGTGAAATACAGACATTCACTGACTTTTTTAAATGATTGATCCAGCTGCACTTTATTATACTGAATGTGTACGAATTCCTTCAACTGAACATAAAAGTTAGCAAATATAGAAAAGTTAAAGGAAAAATGGAGGATTGGTAGTTAAAGGCATTAAAAAGAGTCCTATATGTATAAACTTCATGAACAGACTACAAAAGGGGCTAAAAAAAATCATACAAAACTATTTTCAAATATGCCAACTAAAGTGGGAAAGTAATCTGCATTTCTACGGCAGGCTTAATGATGGTTTGATTCTGGGATGCTGCATGAAACGGAAACCAAATAACTGAAATGACCAACAAAACCAAACCAAACCCAGGTTCTATTCTTGACCCTCCTCTCAGGATTAGTTCTGAAGAGTCAATTAACCTCTCCATGCCTCAGTATCTTTCAAAATTGTCCACATCACTCTTCCAAATAGTTCAAAATGTGATCGGTAAAACATATATATAAATAAAATATAATATAAACATACAAAATATATAAATATATTTATAAATATATATTTATAAATATATATAAACATATACAATTAAAGAAAAAATTATCACAATATAACTGGTTGTTTCTGATTTTAATTCTAATGACTACCTTCCTGTGAGCATTTCACCGTGATGGCTAGTTTGATTATGTTTAGAGAAAGACTGAAAATACTTGTGTCTGAGCAGAACATCTTCTTGGGTTGAAGAGGCCACAGCAACCTCTTGGCCGTGTGGGAGATGCTCCGGCTGATCCCTGCAGGGCAGGGAACCAGCTCTGAAGCCTGTACATGGGAATTCTTGTTTGGACAAGTCACGGGCATTCAGCCTTTCATGAAATGACAGCATAAAGCTCGGAGGAGCACCGCTCTGCCCTGCAGCTGTGGCCAAGACTGCATTGTTTAAAGGTTACAGTGATTAAGGACTGTGATTAATTTAGTCTCAGCAAAATCAATTTCACTCAACTACAAATCTCTGATTTACATACCAGAACAAGCTAAACGTGGTTCTGATCAATATAATCTGAGATTCACAATAATCTCCCTCCTTCCCATTCCCAACCTCTGTCTCCCGTGAAAAAGAAAGATGTATTATGGGGAAATCAAAGAAAAATGTGCATTCACTTTGGCGAAGTTACCAAGATTGTTTATTTGGATAAATATTATTTCATTCCCCTGATTTGCTAATGTTACAAGTGATGAAAAGCATTAAACTTAACTTAGATTGGTGCCTAATGCCAAAGATTTAGAAATTTAATACTTGAAGTTTCATAGCATTACTGGCTTAGTCCTCATCACTGTGCCAGTTCAAAAACAGTAGTATTATATTTACTTGTGTACCATTCTCTATCCCTGCAATCATTAAAAAGTCTATCAAGGAGGCCAGGCATGGTGGCTCACGCCTGTAATCCCAGCACCTTGGAAGGCTGAGGAAGGTGGATCACTTGAGGTCAGGAGTTCGAGACCAGCCTGGCCAACATGGTGAAACCTTGTCTCTACTAAAAATACAAAAATTAGCCAGGCATGGTGGTACATGCCTGTAATCCCAGCTACTCCGGAGGCTGAGACAGGAGAATTGCTTGAGCTGGGGAGGTGGAGGTTGCAGTAAGCTGAGATCGAGCTACTGCACTCCAGCCCAGGCGACAGAGTAAGACTCCATTTAAAAAAAAAAAAAAAAAAAAAAGTCTGTCAAGGCAATGTACAACCTCCTCCCTCCCTTTCTCTCCATGGTGGACTATGCAATGTATGAGGAGAAAGGAGTGAACTGTGTGATAAGAACAAGTGAAACAAGACAAACTGCTCCAGTGCCTCTCTCTGACTCATCCCCTTTGAATTCCCTGTTTCTGTAGTGCATTCTCTAAACTGGCTTTAGACCACAGAGGCAGCCAAATGGGTTTATCTTCAGAATCCCCTCTGCATCCCCCAAATCTCCTCCTACACCACCACATGATCCCTGGTGGTTAAGTCAAGAAAAAAAAAATTACTTAAAAGGGACTGAGGTACTATAGAAGGAAATAGTGAAAATCCATCCCTTAGCTAACAACGTTAATTATATATAATAACAGAAACCTGGGATATTGCGGTCTGTCAAACTGATCTTCTTAAAATGACACACCCCTCTTCTGCTTTCAGTCCAATTCAGGTCACTGCTATCATGAAGAAAATACTCCCTTGACCACTGAAACTCCTGTCTCTTCTTTCTCCCTTCTTTCATCTATTAACCCCTTTTAGAGTGAGTTCTGCATTAATTTACAGCCTTTATTGTTTTCTTGATATCCCGAGATTTGCTTTCCAAGTGAATGAAACTTTTCTTCTAGTATGAAGCAACAGCCTCACTCTGAAACCAAGTAGTCCTGTTTCAGTTTCCCGGCAGCAATTACTAGAAACATAGACTGGATTTTAAATTTAAAGTTTGAACAACTGCAGCTGTGAACTGAGAAGTCACAGCAAGCAGAAATGCAGCCCTGCAAGCACCGGGGGTGGGGGGGCGGGGGGGAGCACAAGCACAAGGGAAAACCAACAACAACAACCAGGTGGCCAGTGGATGCTAAAAAAAAAAAAAAAAAAAAAAAGTGAATATTTAAAGAATAAAATTCAGAGAGAACCAGAATAGAGACATTTCCCTGAGCCATGACCAGTTAAATGCTTTACCAATTTTTCTTAAGAGGAGATAGATAATTCATTCAAGAATGAAATTTCATTTTGTTTATGTATTGCTCACAGTCTGCTGTATGTTATTTCTTCGCATCAACTGTGAATCAAAAAGACAATCCCCTCACAACATGAGTTGTATAATCTCAACTAATTCTTTTTTATTGTCCTTGTAAAGCTTCTGAGTAAAGTACTCTGTCAATTATTGGGGAAGTTATTACACTACATTATATACAGCGGTTACAAATGTAAGCTCAGAATTTAGACACACCTGCATTTAAATTCCAACTCAGTCATTTAATGGCTGCCAGATTTTGTGCAATTATTTAACCTAAATTTTTTTTTGTATTGGCATCTGTAAAAATGGGGCTAACGATAGTGTGTATTCACTGAGTTTTTGTGAGGACCGAGATTATGCCTTTAAGTATAACACCTGGGTCACGTTAAGCAAGGAACAAAATGTGTGTGGTTTACTGTGGATACTAATCCACGCACAGAATATAAGGACAAATAAGACTTTGCCTTCTCCAACCAAGATGACTAGATCTTGGCTGTTGTTTTTAAAAGGCAAATTGATAGGATTTTCAGGAGAGTGAGCAGGAAAGACTAGTCACCAAATTTCCTCTCTTAATTCTTGAGACAGTGTTGTCGGGTTACAAAAAGCAACTGACAACTGCAACCACTACAACAGCTGGATATTAGGGTTTTTCAGAGATGTAAAAGAAACATTATGCTCATAATTTTCTCATTCCAAGAAAATGGCAACAGCTTTGTGCTGCATATATTGTGGTTGACTAAAAAGAAAAACACATTCACATAACAAGCAGCTTGTCTGAAAATGCTTTTTTGGAAGCCACTTGTATGTGTAAGCCCTGGAAAACTAGTCCATGGCAGTTCCACTGCACCAGGTGAGTATTCTGGGGGACAGTATTCTCAAACATCCTGTACCAGCCGCAGAAAAAGAATGCCTAATTAACAAGACAACTCAACCTGTTATCCTGCCTACAGGCATGTGTCATTTGAAGAGGTGTGCATGTCTACGTGAATGCACACAAAGAAGCAAAACACAGGGCCAGCGTGTTACAGAAAGCATTCATGTGTGAGTAAGCACATAAAAGAGAACTACCAAAAAAAAAAATCACAGAGAGCAAGAGCAAAAAAAGAATACAGCCTTGAGAGGAGAGGCAAATGAAACTAGACATTAACAGTGAAATATTGATTAATTTAATACATACTCATTGAGCAGTGAACAAAATATTGCAATGAGAACCAGGACAGACAAAAAAATATGAGAACACCTTAATAATGTCTGAGTAGGCAAGCTTTATTTTTAAGTGTTATCTCTTTTTTGCATCTTCAAAATCAAAGAAAACAAGAGCTAAGACAATGGTGTGGTTTGGCCTTTCCTTTTTAATCTGTCTAATTAGTTAAGAACAAAGCCTCACTTACTGCTTCCTTAGATGTAAAGTGTGTGCCTCTCTAAGCTCCCTTTTCACTTGAGAGAGAAGCGAGTGCAGGACTCAGGTTTGGAATCTTCCATAGGCAACAGTATCTAACCAGAGCCTCATCATATTTTAATTGTATTATACTCATTTTTATAGTTACTTGCCTTCTGCTCATTATAGTGATATATTTCCTTTTGAACAAGTGTGTTTACAGGGAAAGAAAACACAGCCAATTAAAAAATAACTGATGAGGCCCGGTGCGGTGGCTCACGCCTGTAATCCCAGCACTTTGGGAGGCCGAGGCGGGCGGATCACGAGGTCAGGAGATCGAGACCATCCTGGCCAACATGGTGAAAATCTGTCTCTACTAAAATACAAAAAATTAGCCAGGCACGGTGATGCGTGCCTGTAGTCCCACCTACTTGGCACACTGAGGCAGGGGAATCCCTTGAACCTGGGAGGCAGAGGTTGTCATGAGCCAAGTTCCTGCTACTGTACTCCAGCCTGGTGACACAGCAAGACTCTGTCTCAAAAAACAAAAACAATAACCTGCTGAATAAGTAACGGTAGAGAGGAAACTCCAAAGTGGCAAAAGTTGAACAGGGTACTAGATGGTCTTCAGCTATGGCAGATAGTAAATTGGCAAGATAAGATAAAAACTCCTCCACTTCATCCCCTACAGCTATGTCCACCTCCCATTTCCCCTTCCAAGGACCATAACTGGGTCTCATTAGTAGACTGACAGTCAAATGTGGAGAGGGGAAACAGGACAGAGATAAATTGAATGAAGTCAAACCAGTTTTGCCACCATGATTCAATCCAATGGTTCTTCACAGGAGGATGTAGGAAAGCTACAAGTGATCTTGACTTCAGCAGAATTCCCACCTCCAGCTCCCAGGCTGGAGATTCTTCACATCTCTGCTGGCTGCTCTGAGTTTTAACAAGATGTAAATTTCAGGGGACAGGATTTATTTTTCCCAGCCCAAGTTAGTCCTCCAGGTTTAGACAGTCAGTAAATTGTTACCATCAGCTTTAGAAAAGGAAGCAAGCTTTCAGTCACAGAAAGACATTAACAATCAAATATTATTCATCGCATCACAGGTAGGTACAGCTGCAAGCCTGCAGCACAAATAAGTTTCCAGCTGCGTCCCCACATTTTCACCCCTTGCTGCACTAAACTTTAAAGACAATTGAATTCTTCCAGCAAAGTGTGTTTTCACTGAAATGTGCTAGATCCTATAAAAGGTAACCATATGGAAATTTTCTCTATAAAATATTCGTTTTCTCCTCTTGCTCCATACCCCCGAAACACACATACGTGCACACATATGCGGTCCTATTCACAAGCACTTATTTCGCTACAACCCAAACTCTAGAAAATCCTGTTACTACCGTATCATTTGTTTTATCTTTTTCACTGATAAGACAAATAAATTATAAATACAACCCAGCTATCCGATCTGAAAAGCCATTATCACATACTGATCATATCACAGGGTTTTCTTCAACGGAAGTGCCTGGGCAAGATGTTTTCTTAGTGTCAGCATAGTGTGCTTTGAAATATGAAGCTTCACCTGAGCCTTCTGACTGCAAAGACAAAGGCTCTTCTAACACCATTCAATGAATGAAATGAATTGAATGTAATGAAAAGATCAAGGGAGAAATGGAAGAGGAAAAAATGGTAAGGAAAAAGAGATGAGGAAATAAGAAGCAGGAGATTAGGCAGAAAAGGAAAAGGCTTGCCAAAGTTATCTTGTTTTATTTATTCTCTCTAGTAAAGCCCCCAGCTATATCAAAAGAAGTGCGGGATAAAAACCATATCTCTATAGGCCATATATAACTGGTTATTTATTTGCCACAAATTCCTTACTTTGTGTATTATGAAAAAAAGAACAATATCATAAGTACTTTAAATCATGTTTATACAGATTTCACAAATTCAAAGGATTGCAGAAATTTTAGTGATACAGCTGTGATATTCACAGCAAAATCTCAATTTTCAAAATTTCCAGAAATCTCCAAATTTCTCAATTCACATTTTATTTCCTTTAATTTTCCTGACAGCATTTAAGCCTACATGCGGTCATGTCACAAGTCAATCATGAGGTTATACTGAGGTTTGGATATGGGCCTTCTGATGCTGAATCTGGGTGCTTTTAACACAAAAAAGTTCTTGCACATTTTACAAATTTACAATCCGTAAAATGTCCGTACGCATACCCATACACAGGCCATTGACACAGAAAAGATTGCTTGAAGAGATGCTAGTAGGCAAAATAAACAAATATATGATAAAGAATGACACAGAAGAGTGGAATATATAAT
>NC_045441.1:17315001-17379893 GCF_002776525.5 Piliocolobus tephrosceles | reverse complement strand
CTGTCGCCCAGGCTGGAGTGCAGTGGCCGGATCTCAGCTCACTGCAAACTCCGCCTCCCGGGTTTACGCCATTCTCCTGCCTCAGCCTCCTGAGTAGCTGGGACTACAGGCGCCCATCACCTCGCCCAGCTATTTTTTTGTATTTTTTAGTAGAGACGAGGTTTCACCGTGTTAGCCAGATGGTCTCGATCTCCTGACCTCATGATCCGCCCGTCACAGCCTCCCAAAGTGCTGGGATTACAGGCTTGAGCCACCGCGCCCGGCCTATAATGCATATTTTTTAAAGGAATTAGCAAAACAAAAAACGTACTACCCATCAATAAAATAAATGCAAAGTCTCATAGCATGCTACATATTAAAATAAATTTCAGATTTGATTTTAAAATTTGTTATAAATAGTAAAACCATGAAATAAAGGAAAACATGGGCTAAATAACTGACTAGTAGGAGAGAATTATAAAGAAAAAATATGAATATATATATTTAAAACATTCAGGCCGGGCGCGGTGGCTCAAGCCTGTAATCCCAGCACTTTGGGAGGCCGAGACGGGCGGATCACGAGGTCAGGAGATCGAGACTATCCTGGCTAACACGGTGAAACCCCGTCTCTACTAAAAAATACAAAAAACTAGCTGGGCGAGGTGGCGGGCGCCTGTAGTCCCAGCTACTCGGGAGGCTGAGGCAGGAGAATGGCGGGAACCCGTGAGGCGGAGCTTGCAGTGAGCTGAGATCCGGCCACTGCACTCCAGCCTGGGCGACAGAGCGAGACTCCGTCTCAAAAAAAAAAAAAAAAAAAAAAAAAAAAAAAAAAAAAAAAAAAAAAAACATTCATACAATGTATTTTCTTCAAATATAAGGAAGCAAGTAACAGAAAGAGACATGTTTTAAACAAACACAACATAGAGTTAATATACTTAATACGTGATGATTTTGTATACAGAAAAATTAACTGTTGAACAAAAGCAGTCACATGGAACATAAACAATTTACAAATTAAATAAAAATGATCAATAACACATGGAAAATGCCCAATCAATCTAGTAATCAAGAAAGGCCAATGTAAAAACTGAGCAATCATTCACCCCAAACACCTATAAAGGTAAAACATATTTGATGATATGTGAAGATGGTAAGAGTGCAGTCAGTACTCTCACGACTGAAAAGTCTGAATTAATAGAAAACCGTAGGCTATATGCATCAATACTTTTAAAAATATTCAGACCTTTTAAACATAGATAAGCAAATGATAAGCAGCATGAGCTCTGAAGACAGACCTGGGTTCAAATCCCAGCTTCACCTATTGTGCACTGTGTGACCTTGGGGAAATTACTTAATGTTTCTCAGCCTCACTTTTCTCACATCTAAAATCAAAATAAATAATCCTTACGTTATAGAACTGATGTGAGAAATGAAATGTGTAATACATGTAAAGCACTTATCATAGTGACTATCACATAATACATGTTCAATAAATTTTTGGTAATGCCATTATCATCACCACTACTACTACCACCAGATCCATTCTGGAAAATGGCCAGAGTATTAATGTAAGTTTGTAAGTATACAAGAGAAATACAGGCACACATAACTCTAAAAAAAAGCTACAAGGAAATATACCAAATATAAGAGTGGTTATTAAAGAATTATGGATGACTTTGTCTTTTCTGTAATAGATTTTCTACTTTTGAAGTTTTCTACAATTAGTATGTTACTTTTATACTTAGAAAAGCAACCATGATTTAGGGGGGGGACAGAAAGGCTAAGCTCCCTCCTTGAGGTTATCATTTTTAGTTTGTAATAATAAATGTAAAAAAACTTAAACAAAACCAAGGTTGTTTGCATCAAATATCTTTCCCATGTGTAGGGCATTTTCTGCATTAACTTCTAAGTTCCTATTTGCACTAGGTAATACAAGAAAACTATTGGAAGAAATAGGTGTAAAAAAAGTAATTAAGGATAAATAGCTCTGTGAAAAGATGGTATATCCACTATGCCTAATTCTCCTTTACAAAAACCTAGGGAGACAAACAAGAATATCAAGAGCAACTCCCATCTTGGATTCAAAGTACTGAGAAATCTTGACCAGAAATCTCAAATTCTTATGGAAAGGTACCAAAGTTCACTCCCCACTTCTTCCCCTTTTCTAAGTATAACCTCAGAAGCTAAATCAAAGCATCCACAGAGATGGGGCTACTGCACAGCATTTCCCACAAGACATGAGAAAGAATGCCATACGCATTAAAAGTCTGCAGCACATCCTTCTGCTCCATTCCCAACTCTAGTAACAGGCTACAGTGAGTATCAGGGCATGTGATCATTTTATAAAGGTACCACACTGCAAACTTCTTTAGAACTGGGGTAGTTGGGGGAGGATTATCAGAGCTCTGTTACCATCTGTCTGTGGACGGGGGAAAAAAAAACAACAGCAGCAGCAGCTGGTACAAGAAGTAGCAAGATGTTGGTCCTGGAAGTGACAAGATGGGAAATGACAGGAAACAGCTTTTCACTCTTCCAACAGCAAAAGAAGCGTGCAGCCCGTGTTCCAGTGTTTGAAAACCTCCAGATGCTGCTCTCGTCTCACATTTCCATAGCTTTGTTCAGACAACATCTGAAAGCCTGCCTTTCTTTTTTCAAGCACTCTCTTTCTTTAGAGGAACATACAAAACTATCAAATACAGGCTTCTCCCCCCTCCTCGTTTTGCTCACAGGCAATGTCAAACGAATTCTAAGTGTCACCACGGAAGGAAAATATGTACAAATAGCATTATATGAGCCTCTGCAAAACTTTTTCCAGTTGTATACTTCAAGAAAAATGTACAATGTACTCTGGTTTCTGCCATTTGGTAGTTAAACTAATATTGGACTTTGAGTAGAACTAAGGAGCTGAGGAATAAAAAATGTACAATGAGCAGTGTTCTGAGGACAGGGCACCCTATGCAACCACTCACTTCTTGGAAGTGGTGGGCTGTGCTTTCTTACTGCACTAAACACTAACACATGCGTGCATTTGTTTCCACTTTAAATGTTAGGTTCATGAAATCAGAAAAGAGGTAACATTATACACAATATATACACAGTTCAACTGCAGAATTTCAAAGTACTAGCATACAACGTTAATCAAATACACTAATTTAGAATTGCTCCATATGCCAAGCATATAAAACCAATTTTCAAAAAACCTTGGGACATGCACATAAAATATACTAAAATCACACTGAGTAAAATTTTCAATTTTATTTGAGTTCACAGATCACATTTGGGAATCTCCCTGTTTCATCAGCCACTTCCTTGCCCTTGGTGATTTTGCACAGCTGGTGACCAGGCCCAAGTGCCCCTCTCTTCTTCAGCAGTCAGCTCAGCCTTTAGGATCCAGGTGGGGTCCTCCTTCCCATACACCTCCCAAACTTCCCTCTTTGAGCAATCGCATATTTCCCCTGAACTCAAACAGCACATGTCTGTTATAACAGCCCCTCGATGGTAATTCCTCTGTTCAGAGGTCGGTCTATCACAACAGTGAGCCTCTCACAAGGGAAGAGGTCACTTCTTCTTGATCTTTATATACAAGTGCCCGTCATAATACTTGACATTCATTTAAAAAAATATATTAATCACTACTACATGCCAGACACTGGCAATTCAAAGTATGAATAGAACATAGTTCCTGTCCCCCAAGGAGCTTAGATCTAACTGTGAACCTTTACTTTTGTGATACAAAAGTAAAAACCAACAATGTATTCAGCATTATAAACAAGGCACTATGGAAATCCAAACCAGGTCACCCATGGAAGCTGTTCAATCAATGTTCCATGAGAAAAAAATATCACAAGTTCAGCAGTTGGATGTGCTTCCTAGAGAATTCCATTTAGCTGTGTAATACTAAAAAAAAAAAATTACTTCAAGGCCAGACGCGGTGGCTCACGCCTATAATCCCAGCACTTTGGGAGGCTGAGGCGAGTGGATCACCTGAGGTCAGAAGTTCAAGACCAGCCTGGCCAACATGGTGAAACCCCATCTCTACTAAAAATATAAAAATTAACCAGACATGGCAGTAGGTGCCTGTAATCCCAGATACTTGGGAGACTGAGGCAGGAGAACTACCCAAACCCAGTAGGCGGAGGTTGCAGTGAGCCAAGACCCGTGTCATTGCACTCCAGCCTGGGCAATGAAAGTGAAACTCCGTCTCCAAATAAAAAATAACTAAATAAAGTCATTAATTCATGTGTAGACTCCATCCTGTTGTTATCTCATTTTATAGATGAGGAAACTGAAACTGAGGTGGGAAAATGAAGTAATTTTTTTTTCCCTTCCCCAACCCACGCTGGAACGCAGTGGCTGAATCTCGGCTCACTGCAACCTCTGCCTCCCGGATTGAGGCGATTCTCCTGTCTCAGCCACCTAACTAGCTGGGATTATAGGAACCCACCACCACGCCTGGCTAATTTTTTCTTTTCTTTGTTTTTTTTTTTTTTTTAATTAGTAGAGACAGGGTTTCACTATGATGGCCAGGCTGGTCTCAAACTCCTGACCTCAACTGACCTGCCTGCCTCAGCCTCCTGAAGTGCTGGGATTACAGTCATGGACTACTGTGCCCGGCCCCAAACAGCAGTTTTAAAAGACTCTGCTTGACGGGGCGCGGTGGCTCACACCTGTAATCCCAGCACTCTGGGAGGCCAAGGCAGGTGAATCACAAGGTCAGATCGGGACCATCCTGGCTAACATGATGAAACCCCGTCTCTACTAAAAAATACAAAAATTAGCCGGGTGTGGTGGTGGGCACCTGTAGTCCCAGCTACTCGGTGGGAGAATGGCGTGAACCAGGGAGGCGGAGCCAAAAAAAAAAAAAAAAAAAAAAAAGACTCTGCCTCTAAGTCAGCCAAAACTCATGATTGTCATTCCCAGTTCTTCCTTGTTGTTCTCACCAATGAAGCATGAGTCAGAAACTCTTTCTGATCTGCCTTTGCTAATCAATTTTGCATCCCCTTAACCTTAAAACTTTTTCTAGTTCCTCCTAAATTAGTTTATTAGCTTTTAATGAACAAGAAACTTGCCTTTTATTAGTTCTGAATCTCCATGGCTTATGGCATACACACACACACACACACACACACACACACACACATATATACAAATGAACAAAAAATATGTCTGGAACTGAATTTTAAAATTTATAATATGTAATATGTAAACTTCCCTACTCTTTGAAAGATGCTCAAACTTCAACTTAACTATCTAGCTTTTCATGTCATATTTTTTCTTAAAATTGTTTTTTCAAAAAATTAACATTATATGAAAATCCCTATTTGAATACAGTTTTACTGTCTTTCCCAAAGTAGCTTTTAATCCACTGAATTTTCACAGCTATTTAGGTATTTTGATTTTAAAGACTAAGAGTGATGTACAAATAAGATGAAATGTGGAGAATGTGAACATTAACAGTATCTGTGACTCTGCACAAATCTTACCTTCAATGTTTCTATCCCTTCTTCCCCAAATACAAAGTACAGTCCAGTACATAAAACAGATTTCATTAAGGTACTTGAAAATACCATTAGCTTTATTGCCAGCTAATTACATGCTGCTGACTCACTGAAAGTGTCATCTAAAAATCGGAAGTCTCATCTCTATCAGTTCTCTATTTTCACAGTTGGATTTTCAAACATAATCACATTTATAGTACTAGCAAATCTTATTTTGACCACTGCCAAAAGAGTCAAAATCCAGATGTGTCCTGTTTCTCCCATCTACCATATTTATAACCCAAGAAGTTTTTGTACTATTTAAAATTATATCTTCATCCTAGTCAAAGACAAAAATCTGGATAAGATAGATCCAAGGACAGATTATTTATGATAATCTTAGAAAGTTAACTCTAGAGTGAAATAAAATTTAATCAGTGGCACTGGAAAAAGTTTTAAAATTAATTATGAATACTGATAATCATAATGCCACCCGGCCTATACTTTTCTACTTGTTCACAAAGAGATTATTGGAGAATAGACCAAAAATTTTGCTAAAGGCCAACTGCATTCGGTCTATGACATCCCCGAGTTATCGGCCAAGACCTCTTGCTAAACAGGAATTGCTGGATTCATGCTGCCATTCTGTAAGCACTATACTCCTTTCTCAGTGTTTACTTACATCACTTGTTGGGAAATACTACTGAGACTCAAATTAAAGGTTCAGAATTTACTTATACTGTTTTTATTAAAGCCAAAATGCATTTAACTCACAAATGACAATGAAGGCCGGGCATGGTGGCTCACACCTGTAATCTCAGCACTTTGGGAGGCCAAGGTGGGCAGATCACCTGAGGTGAGGAGTTTGAGAACAGCCTGGCCAACACGGTGACACCCCATCTGTACTTGAAATACAAAAATTAGCCAGGCGTGGTGGTGCATGCTTGTAATCCCAGCTACTCGGGAGGCTGAGGCAGGAGAATCACTTGAACCTAGGAGGCGGAGATTGCAATGAGCAAAGATCACACCATTGCACTCTAGCCTGGGTGACAGAGTAAAATTCAGTCTCGAAAAGAAAAACAAAAAAGAAAACAATGAGGTTATAATTCAATTGCATCAGGAGCCTTGAATCCATTCTCTGCAGGCAGGCAGGTGTTGTTATCTCACAGTCTGTTCTTTCACCTTGAACTTCTATCTCATCTGTGAAACCTTCCTTTCCCATTTAGTTAGAGGGACATTTTCCTTTACAGGGAGGTCACATACACAATCAGAATTCACAAATCCTGCATTCTGTATCACCCAGCACTATACCACCCACCACTGGCAATAACCCCTTTCCCTACCTTCCTTTATAGTCTTTATCAGAAAAACACTTGGCCATGTGGTGGCTCGCACCTGCAATCCCAGCATTTTGGGAGGCCAAGGAGGGAGAATCGTTTGAGCTCAGATGTTCAACACCAGCCTGGACAACATTACGATTCCCCATCTCTACTAAAACTACAGAAATTAGATAGGTGTGGTGGCTCATGCCTGTAGTCCCAGGTACGCGAGAGACTAAAGTGGAAAGATCACTTAAGCCCTAGAGGTCAAGGCTGCAGTGAGCTGAGATCACACCTCTGCACTCCAGCCTGGGTGACAGAATGAGACTCTGTCTGAGAAAAAAACAAAAGCAAAAGCAACTTCTAAGAGCCTCTGGTTTTTTTCCTCTGAGATTTTTAGGCTCTGCTAGTACTAGCTATTTTTCCAGCCACCAATAGACAAGCCTTCTAGGATCTAAAAGCCCAAGCTTAATTCAACCAGGCTTTTTGTTGCCAGGCAGAACCATCCTGGCAGAAGGCTGGGTTGAATGCCAAGCTTCTGTCTAGTCCTCAGGAATTGGTGCCCTGGCCAATGGGCATACAGTTAGTCATTACCAATTTTTCTGTTGTTGTTTTAAAGGAGGCGGGCAAAAGAACAACCCCTTGTAATCAGAAAACGAGAGACCATGGCCAAAAACTGGTGCCATCTGCTAATCTGAGTAGAAATGAGGTTGAAGAGAGAAAGGTTGGATATGGGGCAGATGGGACTCTCTTTAATCATCTGTTCTTGTTATTTTGATCTCTGTTTTTGTTTAATAATTTGAATGAATGATAGAAACACACATTTCTCAGTTCAAATATAAAGATGACGGGAGAATACAGAATTGAATTATTTCTCTCTCCTACCTCTTCATTCCAATCCCCATATCAGTCTTCTAACCAAAGGAGAAGGTAAACATTCAACTCTGTTGCTAAAGACCACAAAAGTGTTTTCTAACTTTCACTAGGATTAGACCTCCCATGGCTGTTCTTTCAGTTTTGTGAATTTGATTTGTACAACTGTACACAACAGACATTTTATCAGTAACGACTTAGCTCTTTACAAGAATATTTAAATGCCAGAATAGAGAACAGATAAAAGATTACAGTACAATTTGAGGCCCTGTGATACTGGATACAAAGCTCTTTTTGATCCAACCATTGCATACGACTACTTCTGCCATTCCATCCTTTGCAGATTATACTCTAGTCATTCTATTCTATGTACGGTTCCCTGACTGTATCAGACTGAATCATCCTCTGTACAGACAGCTCTGTTATAAAGTTTATTTTGAAAACATGAATTTGTTTCAATATGCTTGATACAGCAGGAACAATTTGAGCACAATGTGAATCTTACATGTTTGTGTGTAGTTTCACTTGCAAGAAACAGGTGAGTTCAGAAAACTGCATCCAGTGGAATTAAGCTGGGTAGGGATACATAAAATGCATGCATGCACACACCTCAAACATCCACCACAGCTACTTCGGTTCGCCATGTGCGTTATGAGCCACTCCTGCTAGAACAACTTTCCATCCAGTTTCAGGTAATCCATCTTCCACCAACTCTCCATAACTCAAAAGCTGCAAACTTTCTAAAGCCCACTTCCACAAGCAAGATTTAGGCCTTTTAAAATATAAAATACCATATTTCATCAAGTTATTTTCTTTTCATTCTTTGTGTGGGCGGGGGGGGCGGGGGTGGTAACTATGTAACGTGTAAAACTTCACTACTATTTTCATTAGGTTCCTTTTGGGTTTTTTTTACTGTTGTCACTGATGAAGTTTTTCAGTGGTAATGTACAAATCAAACCCACAAGAAACATGTCTTGCTCCAGGAAAGGAATTAAGTGGTCATCACTGTGCTCTCAAACAACACTTAACAAAAAATGGAGAAAGCTTATTTTAAACACTCTTTTATGACCAACATTCTGTGCTCTTAAATTTTGCAAAAACAAGTCATATTTATATGGTACTTCAGAATTTAATGTGTTAGTGATATCCTTTTTTCTCTAGTCTTCACTGCAAATGAGTTTAACAAGTAGGGGGAAAATTATCTTCATTGTAAGATAGCAGAAACAGAAGCAGGGCCAGATGAAGCATGTTTCCTAAAGGCCCACAAGTAATTGTGGTAGAACCAGGCCTACAGTCCATGCCTTCAGATTCAGGCAACATCCATTCTTCCACACCTACCAATCAGTGTGCGACATTCATGATAAGAAAATTATAGGACCCTGAAAACTCATGTCGAGTTCAAAAATGGGTTATTTTTAAGGAAGTTTCACAGCCCACCCTCTCTTTCCTTCAAGTGCCATGACCTACTCAAATCCATGATAATTTGCTATAAACTGTATCCTCATTTGTGAGACTATATATTCATATTAGAGAGAAAACTTCTCAAAATCCATAAAACTCTTATAGGTAGGTAGTAAACATATCATATAGCACTCAGACCTCCTCGCTAAAGCCTCAAGCACTCCAAGAGCTTCACACTGGCGGGTGCTTTCTGTCTACAGTGTTCTTCCTAGATATCCACATGGCTTACGTCCTTACCTCCGGCAACTATTTGCTTAATGTCATCTTCTCAGTGAGGTCTACCCTAACCACCTTATTAAAAATTTTACCATTCCCCAAATATGGTAAAGGGGCTTTCTTTTTCTAAATAGTATCCCTCACTTTCCAAAATACTTTTAAGATTTATGTGTTTATATTTTTTTCTATATTCTCCATTAA
Source organism: Piliocolobus tephrosceles (assembly GCF_002776525.5). Taxonomy (NCBI): domain Eukaryota; kingdom Metazoa; phylum Chordata; class Mammalia; order Primates; family Cercopithecidae; genus Piliocolobus; species Piliocolobus tephrosceles. Next base: position 17,370,367 of record NC_045441.1, on the reverse strand, counting down.
ATAAAGCTTCATGAATGCAGAGATTTTGTCTATTTGGTTTGGATGCTGTAACTCCAATACTACTTACAACAATGCATGACATATGTTAGGAGCTCAATAAATATATACTAAACAGGTGCATGTATGCACAATCATGGTTCTCTAAACTATTAGTAAGAATGGAATTAATAATCTCAAACACACAGAACCAGGTACCTTTAAGCAACTTGCTCAAATACATGAAAACCAAGGAAAAATTTGGGGCCCATATTGCAGGGCAGCTTTCCACACAGATGGGCCACTTGGTAGGCTCCACACAGGATCCACATGGGGAGCTCTTAGAATTACAGATGATTTTTTTCAAATGTGAATGTAGCTGGGTGTGGTAGCATGTGCCTGTAGTCCCAGCTACTTGGGAGGCTGAGGCAGGAGGATCACCTGGGTCCAGAAATTCATGTCTAGCCTGGGCAACATAACAAGACCCCATCTGTGGGAAAAGTAAGTATAGTTCACAGTTTGAGGTAAATCTGCCCCACATCATCACCATTTCTACAGAGAAAGAATAATCAAATCACTCCTCTGCAACAATGGTACCTGGTAACAAAGTCACTTGAAAAAAGAGCTGGAAAGCAGGGGAAATCGGGTGTATTCAAAAAGAATCCATGACTGCGAAGGCAGGATGTATTAAATAAATACCAAAAGGTTTCACTGCCAAACCTCTAAAAATCACAGAATGTTAAATTGCTCCTGCTTTCCAATGCATTCAAAGCACACCTGGGTTTGTAAGTCAGCAATAAACCCCAAGTTTGAACCTGATTCTCATTTCTACTGAGTTTAACAAAATGAACTTATAATGTCAACCTGCAGGTAATACGGTTGATGTTCTGTCCTCTCCAAATCTCATGTTGAAATACGACAACAAATGTTGGAGTTGGGCATAGGGAGGTGTTTGGGCCATGGAGGTGGACCCTTCATGAATGGCTTGGTATTCTCCAGGGGGAATGAGTGAGTTATCACTGTGTGTGTTCACGTGAGAGCTGGTTGTTTAAAAGAGCCTGGCATCTCTCTTGCCTCCTTCTCTCACCCTCTGACACATCGGATCCCCCTTCCCTTCTGCCATGAGTAAACACTTCCTGAGGCCTTCCCAGAAGGCAAGTAGATGCTGGTGCCACGCTTGCATAGCATGCAGAACTGTGAGACAAATAAACTTCCTTTCTTTATAAGTTACCCAGTCTCAGGTATTCGTTTATAGGAACACAAATGGACTAACACACCAGGTGTCTATATTTAAAAAGGATTCAGCACACAAACACTTTGTTCCAAGGCATATTGAGATGGTCAGTTTAATTTCATGCCAAAACCAATGTTTAATACATAGATTGTGACCATCAAGTGAAAAGGTATTGCATCCTCAAGTAGATGTTATATATACTATTTGATTATAAGACAGAAGAACAAGTAACTCTCATTCTTGGTATTATTACCTCACACTTCTCCAAGCCTCTATAATTTCTCATCTGAAAATAGGGATAATGCCAGCTGTGCCTCATAAGGTTGCTGCAAAGATTAAATAAACTAAGCCAGCTCACATAATAGTTATAGTTTCAGACCTTAAGAAGCACTTAAGATAGATCGTTAAATCTCAACCCTGGCTGCACATTTACAATCACCAGAGAAGCTTAAACAAATGATGCCCAGGGCCAACCCTGAAAATATGCTGATGTAAATCATCTGGGATTGAGCCTGGAGTTCACTAGTATTTTTTTTAGTGTTCCAGGTTATTTCAAAAAGGAGCCAGACTGGAAAACCCAAGATTGAGATTCTAATGCCCTGATTTAGTAGGTCTGGAGTGGGTTATAAAATGTGTATTTTTTCACATAAACATACAATTTATGAGTAAATGGGCTTTATTTTTATGAAACCTATGCTTCTAATTATATTTTAACAAATATAGCAGGGGAGTATTTATTAAAGATATATACTACAATAGGCATTTAAAAGTTTTTACAACTTTTTATAAAGGAAATTTCTATCCTGAATAAGTGTAGTATAACTTTGGAAGGTAAGGAAAGGGAAGTGGGTGGGAAGGAGTAAGAAGAAAAGGAGAGAGAAAATTAATTCATGTAAATATTGGCACTGGGCAGTGGGGAGGACAGTGTTTGTAGGAGATTCCTTGACTAAAAAAAAAAAAATATTTTAACACTTCCCTTTGTCTTGAGATAAAGATAAAGAACTAATAATTATTGACTCTGGCTATGGTCCAGGCTTTCTACACCCATGATCTCAATCAATGCTCCCAATAGGCCTGCAAGGAAGCCCTTGCTATCCTCAATCTGCACAGGATGCAATCCACGCAGAACACAACCAGGCTTTACTCCAAGAGACTCAAAGAGGCTTAGCCACTTGGCTCTGACTGCTAGCTGTGCTGACAGAAGAGAGAGAGGAGACAGCTGAGGCTCCATGTAGCATACCTCACCATAGCAGGGCCCATGCACTGTGTTTTGTAGATTTATGAAGAGGGTCCCAGAGTTCCCACCTGCACTGCCTCTTATGACACAGCACCTCCAACAACTCGCATTTGACAGATAAAATAGCAGTACCCTGGCAGGGTCAGAAACCATCACAGAGGTAGCTTAGAAGCTCCTAAGGAGGGAACTGTAGGAATGAATTATTTATTAAAATGGTCATTCATTCCTCACGGTGAAAGAAGATTAAAACTGACTTCTATTGGAAAGTACTTCGCTTCCAAGAACAGCAAAGTGGGCTGCCGACTCGCATTACTGGACCCACCTTAGAGAAAGAGAAAATTTGAGAGAGACAGGTTGAACACTCAGACAGTAAGTAGGCAGAAAATCTCAGAAGAGCAGTACAGCTTCCTAAAACGCTCCTGGCTTCCACGCATCTGTCAAACTTTCAGGTAGATTTTGGGGTGTCAAGCATGACCATACAGAACAACTGACTCACCACCTGGAGTTCTATGGGTTGAGAAGAAAGGAAAAGTAGATAACAACCAGAAAGAACTCTAATGCTCCAGAAGGCCAGCAACAGCAATTCTGATGAAGGAAGAAGACTACCCTTAGCGGCAGCCCTAAGCCTTGTCCCTGGAGAATCTTGCTGCTGGGATACTGCTGGGCACACAAAGAATGATTTGTGGAACAACTCCTAAGTATTAAGTATCACAGAAAGCAGGGGGCAAACACAAGAAGATGAGAAATAGGAGGAGGGAGAACCCTTCTGAAAAATGTCCTCCTTCCAGGTCAGTCGGTATTTAATTTCTATTTTTTACCTCTTCTTTGCATTCATGAAGGCCAAATCTTCCAGTCAAATTAGAGTGTAGTAAAGCATTAAGTCAGCATTCAACAGGTTTAATTACTGTGTAAATGAAAGAAATTATTATTCATTTATGACATTTATTTCAGATCCAATTCTAGTTGCTTTTATATAAACTTGGGGGTAGGGAGAATAAAATTTAGATGGGGAGAGAGTAACAAGAACAAGCATATATAATTACAGCTATATTTCTTTGCCAAACATTAGTGAGCCTAAACAAAAAGTGCTTGTTTGCTCTCTTGAGAAAAAAAACATGTGATCCATCAGTGGTGGCTCTAAAGCCAACCCTCTCCTGACACACGGCCAGACTCTGATAGGTATGCCAATATTGAAAATTCCAGTAACAGAGGGCTTATTAAGGCCACAAAGCCTGGTACAGCCCATTGTCATTTGGAAGCCCCTGAACTCTGGGAACAATTATAGCAGTCAGGCGCTACAAAGTAATGGAAGTCTCAATGCATCATGAAAGATAAAGGGCCAGTTGATGCTATCAGAACTACCAAACAATGGATCTTTTCTAATAAATTTCCACAAAGTTTAAACGTCTCTCACAAGCATAAAAAAGAGGAAACACACATATGTGGCATTTATTTTTAATTCTTGTATGTCTACCTGGTAGAAGGGACTGCAAGAAAGTGTACCTGGGGAGCCTACCTGAAGACAGAGAAACATCTGTCCATGAGTCAACACACCAGTAAATAGTAGATAATCTGTTACCCGAAATGTTAAGACTCCATGATTTTATCAGAATATAGTCATTACATACTATAATCCCACTGAAATTCTCTAGATTTTCCAAAGAGTACGTTGAACAAAGAAAAATGCCTAAACAAAACATATCCAATTCCTATTCCAACATATTCACACAGACAACATGCAAACACACACAGATATTTTTGGAATCAGTTAATCTTAAACCTTTTCTAAACCTCCAACCACTGGCATTCAATTACTACAAATGCAACAGTGGTTAGAAATTGGCAGTAACAACCTTAGTTTGTTTTAAAACCTCAGACCACACAAGTTGACGACAAGAAACTATTATTCAGAAATTCAGACAGATTTAAGGACCAAGTGCAATTCTGCATAATAATGATAATGAAGTTGTAAACCTTTAACTTAGAAAACCAATTTAATATACTGAGCTGACAGAAAAAATGTCTCACTCTGTTGCGCAGGCTGGGGTGCAATGGTACAATCATAGCTCACTGTAACCTCAAACTTCTGGGCTCAAGCAATCCTCCTGACTCAGCCTCCCAAGTAGCTGGGACAACAGGCACATGCACCATTCCCAGCCTTATTAGTACATATCTCTTAATTCTTTTCTTATCTCTGAAGCTCCACACAGAGCCATGGATACAACCATCACAAGCTAGACTTTCTTGGGGCCCAAAGCAGCCAGCTTTATGATTTCTCTCTACACACCACCCTATTCTCTTCCATACAGCTCTTGCTTAACCCAAGTTTTGCTTAACTTTTTACTCTGCCAGGGGATAACTACTACTACTTTATTCTGCATTAAACTTTCAAATAGATCACCTTCCCCTATCTGTATGAAGAAACAAAAACACACTTGGATTACACACACACACACACACACACACACACACACACACACATATATAGAGAGAGAGAGAGAGACTGACTCACTATTGCCCAGGTTAAAGTGCAGTAATGCGATCATGGCTCACTGTAGACAGTATATCACAGGCTCAAGCAATCCTCCTACCTCAGCCTCCTAAGTAGCTGGTACCACAGGTGCACATCACTATAGCTGGCTAATTTTTGTTTAAAAGGTCTTACTATGTTGCCCAGGCTGGTCTCAAAGTCCTGGGCTCAAGTAATCCTTCCACCTTGGCCTCCCAAAGTGCTGGAATTATGAGCCACTGTGCCTAGTCCAATAACATACATCCAAAAACCCATTATTGTTTATGCCACCTCAGCCCTTTTATTCATTCTTCAGTAACAATAGCTGAAGTCTCTTTTGAAGAATTAACCCCACTTGCCTCAGGGTCCCAGCAGTTTCGGGAGTGCTGAGGGCCATGAGAGTCACCCCACTAAAGGGTATGGTGGGATGACTATACATATACCCAGTCAATCAGTCAAGAATAGCCACATAACCAAAGAAGGACTGTAAAGTGGAAGCTGCAAGACTGTTGCTGGACACAGAAACAATGAGCCTTGCTCTCTCCCAGGACTGCTGAGCGGGCAGAACAGTCATTGTCTTTGTCTGTGAACCACATGAAGCCCACAGAGGAAGTAGTGCTGAGAGATGGAGACAGACCACTGAAAACACCAAGCTCCTGAAATTCAGAGGCTTTTAGCGCCTTTTACCCCTAAGTTCTCTGACTCTTAAACCAGTAATATTCTGAGTTGGGGCTAAGATGCAGAGATGTGCCACCAATTCACATTAAAGGTAATACTGTCTTTTAACCTGATTGTATAATTCGAGTGAGACCACATTTCTTTTCTTCTCTTTCTGAGACCAGGCTGGAGTGCAGTGGTGTGATCACAGCTTACTGCAGCCTTGAACCCCTCGGCTCAAGCGATCCTCTCGCCACAGCCTCCTAAGTAGCTGGGACTACAGGCGCCCACCACCATGCCTGGCTTATGTTTTCATTTTTCTGTAGAGACTAAGTCTTACTACGTTGCCTGGCCTCAAGAGATCCTCCCACTGGAGGATCGGTAGACTCCTATAATCCTTGGCTTCCCAAAGTGCTGGGATTACGGACATGAGCCACCACACTTGGCCCATGCTTCTTTTCAAACATTCAAAATCTTCTCCAAGTATTGTCTTCGTTAAAAGGCCTTTCTGGATGATGTTCCAAATACCCTCAGGAGGCACACAGGGAGGATCATCCATGCAATCAAGCTCTCCATTACTATGCAACAAATCAGTAACTATCAATAATGGCACAATCAATCATTATGTCATCTGCTCTTTTTATTCTTATTCTTGCCAGTCTATAAAGTTACCAGTAGAAGGGTATGCCTATCTTTATTTTGGAAGGAACAAGGCTTTTAGATTCAGAAGATTTGAGTTTAATCTCACCTTTTCTCTGGCTCTAACACTTCAGGCTTCTCACATCTTTTATGCTAGGTTAATAACACAAAGTGACTAATAATAATAGCTGTTATGATGATGACAATGAGGAGAATGACAACAATGATGACAACTCATATGTTCCTAGCCCCAGATTAGCAGATATATGAATGAGCTCAGTGGTCCAGGGAACCACCAACTGTCACTTAGAACAGCTCTGTGGTTCCTGGGCTAAGAGTCCAATGATCCTTTTCCATCTCACATGGACACAATCAGCAATGATACAACAAATGGGAACACTAGCAAAAAGGCCATGAAGACAATATGCCCAGCTGACTAACATGAGACGTCATAGCTCTGGGATAAAACGACTTCAACACCTGATATTCTTGCCTAATTGAATCTTTTCCATTTTGAGGGCAACGCTTACGTAAGTATGTATAAACCACATATAAACAAAAACTTCAAAGGTATAGTACAGAGGAGGAATGTTCTACCCTCAGATACATATCTGGTTATCTTAAAGACAAAAAACGTCTTAGAATAGAAAGTATTCAGGTATCAAGACAAGCCCTGTATTTTGCAACGTAACTTTGGGGGAAATCACTGCCCATCTTTCAGCTTCAGTTTCTCAATTTTTAAGGTACAGGATTGAGATTGGATAGGTTTCAAGGCCTTTCTTAGCTCTAACAAAACTTCCAACTTCCAAATGATTTATATTATCATACCACATAGCATTTAATTCCTCCATATTTCAACTTATCTAAGCTCCCAGAAATATGTCTGTTTATTTCTTCTCTTGTCATGTGGTAAACAACATATAATTGTTCTCAGAGTATGTTAACAGCAGTCTCTTTCCTTAAATATTTTAAGGAAGTTCACACACAAGGGCTACCTAACTAGTGCGTCAATTTGGGATACAGTGACCATCAGCTCATTCTTGTTTTCCTCAGATGGGTTTTCTCACAGTGAGCTGCTCCTGATTCTGACAGAACACCAGGATGGATAGGACAGTCCTGTGGATCAAAGCTAATTCTAGGAAGCCCAAAGGATGAACGAAATGTCCAGTTCACACTGCTGTGCCCAGATTTGTCTTCTATCTTACCTTTCTGAAATGCTTTCCTACACTGTATCACCTCAGGATGTCTCCCTGGACCTTGAATAATTTTACCAAAAGCACAAAATAAACTACTATGCAGGAAAGGGAAATGAAGAAATGAAGAGCTTCCTGTTCTGATTTCCCTGGAATTTCAAGGCAGATCTGCCTGGAAGGAGCTGAATTTCCAGCTCTCTACTCCAGTTCCCAGACTCTCTTTCATTTTGACTAGTTAATGACTGTCAGGTGAATTAAATACAAGCTATCTCGTCTCTTCACAAGACCCCATAGCCTTCTTAAAAGAAAACTCTCCTCTTTCCTCTACACAGTAATTGCTCTACTGACTGCTGATTAGATCTATTCTCTCAGCCTTAAACCATACAGGTTGAGGAATGCAAATCTGAAAATTCAATAATCCAAAATGCTCCAAAATCCAAACCGTTTTGAACACCAACATGACACTACAAAGAAATGCTCACTGCAGCATTTCAGATTTGGGATGCTCAACTTGTAAGTATAACGCAGATATTCCAAAATCCAAAATTATCCCAAATCCAAAACACTTCTGTCCCAAGCACTTCAGATAAGGGATACTCAACCTATATAATTACGACGACCAGCTATAAGAGCTAACATTCCAGTAGATACTTAGGATGATTCAGGCACTGCTGTATCTAAACTCCTTTTTACCAATTACCTCATTTACTCCTACCCCAAAAACCCAACGAAATATAAATTAGTAACCCTATTTTACAGATAAGGAAATTGAGGCACACGGAGGTGAAATAGCATACACAAATTCAGACTGCAACTTTGTATTGCTATTTCTGTTTTTTCAATTACTCTTCTTGTATGTCAGCGGTCCCCAACCATTTTGGCACCAGGCACCAGTTTCATGGAACACAATCTTTCCACAGACCTGGGGATGGGAGGGTGATGGTTTTGGGATGAACCTGTTAGACCTCAGAGCATCAGGCATTAGATTCTCATGGAAGCACGCAACCTAGATCTCTCAAATGCACAATTTGCAATAGACTTAGCACTCCTATGAGAGTCTAATGCCGCCGCTGATCTGACAGGAGCTCAGGCCTTAATGTTCGCTAGCCTGCTGCTCACCGCCTGCTCTGTGACCCAATTCCCAACGGGCTATGGACAGGTACCAGTTCCATGGCCTGGGGCGGGGGGCCCCTGTTCTCTAGGGAAAACAGATGTACTCTTCTTCCCCTAGTCTACTTGATGTCCAGTTGCATTCATCTGAGAGGTAGCAGTAACTATTAAGGATACCATTTAAAGCCTCAACATAGAGAAAAACAATCTGTAGAATCATCAGCTTGGCTGCACTCACAACTTCAATGAGTAGCTGCTCACAATATTCTTCCTTCTCTCTCCTTCCTACTCATCCCACACACCCAATATTTATTACATAACTATTATGTGTCAGACACTACACTAGAAATTGGCTGATCTCTAACAGGTGTTCTAAAAAGCTCAATTTTTCACTTTAGATCCATGATTTCAACAACTTTCTACCTAATCTAGAATTCTGCACATATTAAATAAATCTGATCCTTAACATTTCCTCAAACCCCTTGAAGTGCCAGCATTTTCTTAACAGCATTACCCAGGAATAACTGACAAACAGTAATAACTGACGATATAAGAAGACACACATAAGACGGGAGCAACAGCTTACTCTCCTGAAACTATACATGAGCATCCACACACAATACTGAGAATTAAAAGAGTTACCAAATTCAAGTCTTGACTATCTTGAGTTACAAATTACATGGTACAAATTCTTGGGACCACAGGACCATGAACAAGTTTGACCAATCAGACCATGCCATTTATTCCAAAGTATTTCCTAACCCACATATCAGCAAAGTTGTCCTGCTCAAAATCATGATATGCTCAAAGTTTGTTTTTGCATCTCCTTGTCTTTCTCTTTTCCTGCCCCTTTCCATCTATACTTTCTTCAACTTAGTAGCACTCCACCCATCCTCCCTGCCCCCAACAGAAAGTGCTCCTAGGAAAGGGGCTGTTGAAATCATTCACACTAAGTTGTCAAATCACTGACCTAAGTGTGCTTAATGTATCATAACTCCCAGGAGTACTGGAAATTAAACAGGAAGCCAGTGTCTAATTTTTCAGTTTAGATCAGCTAGTTAGAGAAGGATGTATTGTCATAGTCGACCAATTATTTCCCTGAAATTCTGCAAAGTGAGCAGCCATTAATCTATTCCTAGTTCATTCTATTTTGATTCACTCATTCATTCAATAAATATTTGGTGAGTGCCTATCACCTTCCAGACAGAGTTCTACATACCAGGAAAACAGCAATGCACAAAACAGACAAAAATCCTGCCCTTGAGGAGTTTACAATTTATAGTAGGGCATGTACAATAAATAATTCAACAAGTGATGCATAATTATGAGAGCTGGCATTAAATGTTATCCATGTCTGCAGATATATGTAAGAGCACCTGAGATGCTTGTCATCTCACTTAAGTGACATTGTGATGTACTGAGAGGCCAGAAAAAAAACAACATTAAATTCCAGCTCCTGCACCAGCCAGCTATACAATCTTAGCTGACACACACACTCTTGAAAGACTCAAAGTCCCCCTTAAAAACAAAGGGAAGGCTCGAACAATACCAAACCCATCTTTTTAGATATTCTAAGTGTCTCATGGGAGAACACGGGCACAAAGAGAAAACTGCTGATGATACATTTAAATCTCTGAGTGAACAAAAAAGAGACTCTAAAAAAGGCAAATATCATTCTTTATGTCATTAAAAGTAATATATCAACCTTTCAAGAGGCACTTACCACATTTCTGAAACCAGAAACTATGTAAAGGCAGCTATAGTAAAGGCTGTATTGTATTATCTGTATGATCAAAATTACAATCATATTTTCATTCATATCCACATTTTCACTCCACCTCCCCTGACATACACACACACAAACACACACGCACACCTCTTAGTAGTCATTTTGGTTTGAAGAACAGTGACTACTTTTACCTTTCAAGTTTGAAATGGCATCACCTGATACAATATAAAAGTGAATTCATCCGGAACAATATGAAAATGAACTGGATATTTTAAAACCAATCAAACAGTCAAAATTCTATACAGAGGATAACAACGAACAAAATTGGTAAGCATACTTCCCTTCCCTCTGGGCACATATAAAACAAATTGACCACAAAATACTTCTCTGGCCAATATTTCAGTAGACGCTTGAAATTATAGGCTGCTCCTTCTACTTTACCTTCCTAATATTGATTTTTTATATACTAAAGAATATAATTTAACCACACAGAATCATTTTAAAGGTAGCTTCCATTGATGAAACCTCAATGCACCAATTAAAAACTATTCAAATAAAGATGGATCCTAGACTTAATTTACAAATAGCAAGTAGTGTTTCATCAAGTTTGGAAATGATGAAAAATCACTTATAAGTACCACTGTTTTTCCAAACTTAGCCCCTCTATTATATTTTCTCTCAATATTTTTGCAAAAATTCAAACCCACAGAGAAGTTGAAGAGGGTAACGCGTGTCCAATAACCTTTACTTAGATTCACTACTTGTAATATCTTCTGACAAAATTCCTAATTAACATTTTATTACCAGCATCTACCACCCTCCATCTCTTTACCTCTCTCCCACTTCTTTCTCCCTCCTTCTCCACACACACACACACACCCACGTACACACACACACACACGTATATTTTGATGAACAACTTGAAAACAGTTGCAGACATGATGATACCTTACCCCTTTCACTCTACCCCTTACTTTATCATGAGACTGAAAACAAGGATACCTCAACATCATGACATATTGGAAGCCAATGTTTTTAAAGTCCGGACATGGTGGCTCATGCCTGTAATCCTAGCATTTTGGGAAGCCAAGGCAGGATATCACTTAAGGACAGAAATTTGAGACAGGCCTGGGCAACATCACAAGACCTAGTCTCTATAAAAATATTTTTAAAAAATTAGCAGGGCATAGTGGCACACACCTGTAGTCCTGGCTACAGGGAGACTGAGGCAGGAGGACCCTTGAGCCCAGGAGTTCAAGGATGCAGTAAGTTATCATGACACCACTGCTCTATAAAAGCCTGGGAAATATAGCAAGACCCTATCAGAAAGGAGAAAGAATAGGAAAGGGCACATACTTTCCTCTACAACTATAATATCATTAACACACTCAAGCGGTTATTATTTATTCAACATTATCTAATGCAATCCAACCTTCAGATCTCCCCAGTTGTTCCCAAATGACCTTCACAGCATTTCCCTCAAACCAGGATTCAATCGAAGCTCAAACTCTGCATTTCATTGTCACATGACTTTAATCTACAAAAGTCCTCCAACCAATTTTGCAACTAATCTAGCTTGACCTAACTATGGATCCAATGTCCTATGATTGTCAAGTGAATTAAATTACAGTAGCAAATCACTCCTTTATAAATAGCTATGAAATGTCTTAATCCAGCGAAGAGAAATTATGATGTGATGTAAAATGGCTTTAAATTCTTACAGATTTAAAATTCTCACCGATTTTAAATTCTCAATCTTTTCATCTCAACATTGCTCTTGTGCTTCCAGCCTCTGGCCAAGACACACAGTCCAAATTCCAGCTTTGCAAAGCTTAACTCCAGGTATTATGCACCTTATCCTAAATATTGAACATACTATTTGTGGAACTCCAAGACATAACTCATTAAATATAAAATAATTTTTAAGAAAGATTGGGCAAGAGTCACCACTGCATCTAAAATTCACCAAATAACTGCTTGTTAATTTGTTTCTCACTTTGAAATCAGAATCACAGACAGGGTAGCATACAGCATATACTAGACTAAAAAGTGAGGGGAACATTATTTGATTGATAATAATTAAGTCCTTAAGCAAATGTGGATAACTGTCCAGAAAACAATAAACTGGTAATGCTGATCTGTACACTATCTATTACTCCTTTTCACTCAGAAAACTTAGTTCTTCAAGCAAGGAGCACTGTCTTATTCAAGGAGTGAGGCCTGAAGACCCTCAGGAATATTGGAAAGTTTACAGTGGCCTTTGGCCAAAAGCAGTAACATTCTCACCTGGAAACTGACTTTACTGCCAAGAACAACCACAATGAGAAAAATTACAATCAGCAAGATTATTTTTCCAAGTGAGCCTGGATATGGATTTTTGTAAAGAATTCCAAATAACAATTTCAGATTATGGAAAACATTATTTGCAGAGACTGAATTCAACTTATCTACATTTTTTAGTGCTAGCACAGCTCCTGCCATACAATAGGGGCTTGTTTTGTCCATTCAAGCATTCATTCAACAAATATTAATGTTCTAACTCTCTGCTAGGCATAGTACTAGGTCCTGGGGATGTAACAGTTAATAACATCCCTAAGGTCCTGCTCTCATGGAATTTACTTTCATTCAATGAAAGAAGGCAGAAGAAAATAATAATAAATAAGCAAATACATTTACAAAGGGATAATTTCAGATGGTTATAAGTGGTATTAAGAAGATAGAGAGGAAACAATAACAGAGTAAGAAATAAGTAAAGGGGCTGGGCACGGTGGCTCATGGCTAAAATCCTAGCACTTTGAGAAGTCGAGGCAGGAGGATTGCTTAAGCCCAGAAGTTCAGGACCAGCCTGGGCAACACAGTAAGACCCTGGTTGTACAAAAACACTTTTTTTAAGAATTAGCGAGGCATGGTGGCACATGCCTGTAGTCCTAGCTACTCGGGAAGTGGAGGCTGGAGGATCACTTGAACCCAGGAGCTCGAGGCTGCAGTGAATCATGTTCTGCACTGTACTTCAGCCTGGGCCACAGAGCAAGATTCTGTCTCAAAAAACAAAACAAAACAAAACAAAAAAAAGTAAAGGGGTGAAACTTAGATGGTTGGTGAGATAAGAACACACTGAGGAGGTAATGTTTGAGTTAAGAGCTACAGTATGGAATGGAACCCACCACATGGGGATGTGTGGTAGAGCAACTGAAGAAAGTTTGATAAGGGGATCCTGAGGACCTAGATGGACAGTGGGAACGTAAGTGGGCAGGGAGCCACACAGGGTTTCACAGGCCATGACCAAGTGTTGGATTTTATTCTCAGTGTAATAAGAAGCCCTAGAAGATCTTAAGGAGAATGCTATAATGCTGTGATTTGAAAAGACCATATTGGCTGATACATAGAGAATGAAAAGACTATCACCACAATGTATCCTGAGACTCCGCCCCATTGTTTGTACCGCCACTTTCATTTCCAAAACTAATGAGAGGCACTGTGAAGGCAGCCAAGTGACAGAACCACAGAGCTGCTGGGTGCAAGGAAAATAAATAAGGTTCAACAACAGAAAAATAGGGCACATTTTCTTTTCTTTTCTTTCTTTTTTATTTTAGACAGAGTCTTCCTCTGTTGCTCAGGCTAGAGTGCAGTGGCATGACCACAGCTCACTGCGGCCTGGACCTCCTGGGTTCAAGTGATCCTCCTGCCTCAGGCTTCCACAGCACTGGGATTACAGGAACGCCCAGCCCACATCTTCTCTACTGTTCAAAATGTACCTGGAAACCTTCTCAATGGTTTCAGAGACATGGAAGAAAGAAGACAGCTTTAATTCATCATCAGTTTCTTTTCTTCTTAAAAATGTCAACAAAAACTTTTCCAAAACCTTATGTCACTAACTAACCATTATTCTAAATCACCCCCAGATTTTGGTGAAGAAAAGATCTCACAGCAGTGGCGCATGACAGAGGTTGCCCAGCCCCTCATCCACAGCTTCCAGACTGCTCATCTGCAGAGGCCCACAGATGATTACAGAGAGTGCTAAACACATGGGGACCTGGGTTTCCAGAAAGTGTTAACAGGCAGGAAGAGGAGTGGAAGGGAATTTGCTACCAACTAAGGCAGTTTCAGGCAAACTGTCCCAGGATAGGGAAAGGATTTCTAGAGACTATCCACCTCAGAGGCAGTGGATACTGTCCTCAGCGTAGGGAAAGTGTCTGACCTCACTGATAAACCAAGATAAGCAATGTGAAACAAACATTTCTTGAAGCTAATATGATAATACAATCAAGAGGGTAAAAACAAAAAATGCATGCTCACTGGTCCTAATAACTCCTCCACCAGGAAAATTTTTGTTGGAGATAAACATTTACTAAAGAACCTATCAAATTTTTCACAAACATTTTAGAACTCAAATTTCTGAACATGAAGTTTCCCCTTTCAACTGACAGCTCTTTGAAAATAAAATATGATAAAATAATACAATCTGAATCAACGTTAGGTCAAAATCTTTAAATTTAAATTTCTTACCATATAACTTGTTACCACATGTTCCCACATAAAAAACTTAATAACTTAAATCAGAGTCAATAAAATGAAACTAGAGCTGTCTGATGAATCACAGTATTTTATAAGTTGTATATGTGAATCATAGTATTTCATAAGGTTTATAACTAGAACCCTAGAGGAAGAATGTCTTTGAATATACATTTAATATAGATAGTACATTTTCATGCATGTATCTTTTCAAAAACTAATTCACATAAGTGTATGAATGGGCCACCTACCTATTAAATTTTATTTTACCCCAAAACTATAGATTTCATTTTCGTAACATTGATTTTGTCCAACATTAATAAAGCTAATCACCTACACTAATAAAAATGCCTTTATCTTTCTCAGTAGAAATAGCAATTTGACAGGCAACACAAAATTCTACATTAAGACTCATCAATTGTTTGATCTACAAAGAATAGCACTTTTTTTCCGTCCTGAACATTCATACCCACATAAACTTCACACACACACACACACAGTACAAAGCCACGCCTTCTGATGCTGGCAAGTTACAGTGTGTTTTCCACTGTTGTAATGAAGTCACCCCCAGTAACTCAGATGATGAGAACAAAAACAATAACTTGAGAGAATAAAGAGCTAATATATACATTGTTTGCTGTGGCTTTCTCTTTTATGGCAAAAACAAAAAAAGTTTATGTAAATGCCCCTAAACAAGGGAATAATTTAGCAAATTATAATAAAACCCCACACGGATTGTGAGAAATGCTACATAGAAACATTAGAATAATGAGTACAAAAAGGAAAATATAAAAGTATATACAATTAGTTATAAAATGCAATAAGGGTAAATGTTGTAAGAAAAGATGCAAAAATTAAAATTCATGTCAATGTTCCGTTTATAATAGGCTTTTCCTAACAAAGAAAAGACAACTTAGTACAGAATGGAAGAAAAGGTTCAAATCTGGTCACGCCATTAGTTTCCAGTAGAGTAAATGTTCATAGCCAAGGTCTCCCTTCTGGCCACTAACACTAAGTGTGATTCTGGGCTTACTGTTCACATCTGCAGATTGATGGGGTTGAACTAAATGGCTCTTCAGCTCTAAATCTCTGTCCTTGCCACTACAACATCCCGCCAAATATTTAAAAGTCATCCTTTATTTCTTGCTGAACGGCAGTCACTGTAATGAAGCAATTTACCAAGAAAGATCCTGAGTACAGTGCTCAGATTATACCCCTTCTAATTCTCTATGAAGGCTTTCACCTCTGTCAAGAGTAACACACCTGAGTTCTCCACCAATTAAGCAAACGGCCAGGCCACTGTTTTATCATATGGAGGACCAATGCTTTGTCACTGGCAACTTGTTTGGGTCATTCAATGGAAAAAGTGGCTGTATAAATGCAAACGCACTCCTGTAATTTTCTTCATTTCACCCATGGGTGATGACTCCCACTAGCAGGCATGCCTCGCATTTGCCTTTATTTTTCTCTAAGACTCACACATACATAACATGCATACTCTGGAGGTCCAAGGAAAATACCCCACGTTCCACCCCCCTCCCACCACCCCCGGGATAGCCTGGAGCAGGAGGGGTGAAGAAAAGAAACAGCACACAATGCCTTCCTTGTTCTTTTCATCTTTCTTAGACAAATTCTACGCTAGAGAAAGCCACAGCTGAGGATTTTACAGTGGTGTTAAACACTGCTTCAGTCCCCTGAGAGGGAAGGAATGCATTCCCTTTAGTATTCACTGTGCTAAGCTACTCAGCTTTCTGAAAGGGAATCTAGCAGAGCAGCAAGAAGAAAAGGCACAGACCATGATACTTGCACTCAGCTGCTTATAAACCCGTTTATTTCCTCTCTAGGAAAAAGAGCAAACAAAAATGTTTTCAGGACCATTTCTCAAAAGGTTCCTATTTGTTGACTGATTTAATAAATTTAATTCAGACAGTATATTCCTAAAATTGCTTTCTGTGTTGTAGGCACTATAACAGAGCAAGACTAGAGTCCTTGTCCTTAAGAAACTCACACTGATACAAACAAGATTAATAAGACAGTAGGTAAAGTTCAGCAAAAACAGATGAAAACTTATGATTAGCTACCCATGTGAAAGTAAGAGAAGATGAGCACAAATGCAAATGTCACAAACAACTGAGAATAAATTACCAACTCGAAGTGTGTACATATCAAGTGGTAGAATGAGTATATGTATTTTGATGGGTCTGACTCACCTTCACTCTTTAGTGACCCACTAATGCTCTGATGCCTGTTAGTATATCTTAAGAGGAAATAATCTTGGTTAATATCTAAATTTCAGTCTTAAGATTTTTCTACAATTTATTTACAAATCTAATGTGATATGTATTTCAAGACATGTGATAGTCAAAGACCAGAATGAACTCAAGACTCTTAAGCAATGATAGTGTGGATTGAAAGCCCATAATGAACTCATTTAGATGGTTATAATGAGATACAAAAATTGTTGGCAAGAAACTGTCCTCACTCTAGAGATAACAGTGATCATATTGATTATATCTATGTATATTAGGTATTAACATTAGAAATTAAATAATCTGAAATTCTGAATAAAAATTTAAATACAGAATAAGAAAAAATAGTTACATATTCACTTATAAAATAAAAATGATATACATCCTGCCTTCTCGTGGGTGAATGTTAATTGATCTAAAATCAGGCAAACCACAAATCTTTTACAATAATGCTCTTTTAACTGACTCCCACCCAACTGACCATCTAGATTAATTGATGATCTTCATTTCCTTTGTAAAACTTACTGAACAATTCATAGCCAATGAATACTTGTCTCTATAAGACACCAGTGTACCATAGTGGACTGTCCACAAACCTGTTTCTGCTAATTTTATTTACCACATGTAAACCAGTGATAAGTACAAAATGAAAGTGAGATTTTGTTTCTAGAGAAATTAAGCTGGACAAGATAAACATTTAATAAAGTTGGGCCTCTTAAAAAACAGTTGTTGAATTAAATACAAACTGACTATAGAAAGACTGGGAAAGGGAATTTAAAATGATTCTGCATTCCAATTATTCACATATGTCTAAGTTGTACCATTTTTAATAAGCCTCATAGACAATTGTGGTCAATGAATTATGGATGTGATTTATGCAAGAAAGGACAATTGGAACACAAATCCATGTAACCATTCTAAAACCAGCCTTCACTGCACACTGTAAACTCCTAGGGATCTTTCCAAAAAAACTGACACCAAGGCTTCATCCCAGGCCAACTGAATCAGAATCTCCAGGGTTGACACTCACTTAGACATCAATAATTTTTTTAATTCTCAAGGTAGTTCCACTGTATAGCCAAAGATGCAAACCACTGCTCTACATGAAAGGACTGGTGAGAGGATGTGTAATCATATGACTTATAATACATAAAATGTAAGCACACACTTTTTTTTTTTTTTAACAGTTTCAAGCTTTAACTAACTGTTTCCAGTTGGTAAATGTAGTATGGAACAGATAATGTCAAGATAAGCAGTATTCTACCAAATAACAAGTATGTACGTAACCAGATCTACCTTGGCCTAAGAAGTACGATGAATGCAATTTGAATGCCTTTCTCCATGCAACTATCCTACAAATGAGGTTCCAAAAATCAATTATATAACTTCAAGGAAGTTTCTCTGTACTCCCTCTGCAAAACAGAACTAGATGTCCAACTCTTTCTATACTGTCTTGAGATCCTCCCACTTACTCTAAGTGCACACAATCAAATTCTAAAGATAAAATTAAGTTTTAAAAGGCTGATGTAATTAGCTGGGCATGGGGGCAGGCGCCTGTAATCCCAGCTGCTCAGGAGGCTGAGGGAGGAGAATCACTGGAACCCAGTGGCATCACTGCATTCCAGCCTGGGCGACAGAGTGAGACTCCATCTCAAACAAACAAACAAACAAACAAAAGAAAAAACAAAAAATGGTTGATGAGGGGGTGAGGTGGGGAAAACTCTGGTGGTACTACATGGAGAAGAGAAGGGATAGAACCTAAGCTTAATGTGTGTGCAACAAAAACTTCCAGTTTATAAAGCCTAATTCATTAATTCCTTCTCTTACTTATTCATACAAAAACATACAACAAATAACTACTATATACTTACAGCTATTCTAAGCACTGGAAACCAACCCCAGAAATGACAAAAATAGCATTTAAAAAACAAGTCCAATATGTGAATCTGTATCCCTCTTTTCTCTCTCTGCTGGTGCAACTGTATAGCAGGCAGACTCTCAACAAGAAGCTATTACAGCCTGTTGAAAGGATGCCTCCTGCCCTCAATGGCAAACAAGGGTAACATGGCTTAATGAAAGTCACATCTGATGCACTGTATACTCTTCCATAGCAAGTGGCCCAATTGCTGCCTATATTCTTCCTTATATTCTTATGAGGTAATCTGCAATCATGTCTTTGATTTAGATTGGCTGCATCTTTTATTTCCAAGGAACACTGGTAATGGTATAGTCTTCAAATTTAACATTTGAAACTGTGATTCCATTTACCTCCTTGCACTAACTTGAAAAAATGACTGTAATTGAAACCCTTCCATTGGAAATAAAGCCCTTGGAACTTTTCAGTGGTTGCTCATCCTTAAGGGTTTTTATTCGAGCTGTCAAAACTATGAATGGTCTATCCATTGAAATAAGCCCTCTTTGAGGATGATGAAAAAAGTATAGGATAGAAAGATCAAGTCCTTCTTGTTTCAAATAACAAGTTTTCCTCCACCAACTAGCAAAGGCAGAGAAAATAAAGTTCTTCCTTGTCTGGATTCTACTGTTTATCAAATGAGAATAAAGGGATTCTGAGGGACACGCTCCACAGCTTATGTTCCATAGCTTAAATATCTTCTATATTTCTTCTAAATTTCTCAAATAGCTATCTGACACAAGGTTATTATTCTAACAGAAAACCCAAGGAAACTCTATAAAACATTACTAACAATTTACATGCAGTCATCATGATTATGTAAATTTCCAAACATAGTTTTTAAATACATTTCAAATTAACTCTGAAGTTAAAGGATGAACTACAGTACATACTTTAAACTTACAGACAGATATAGAACAAAATTCCCAGGAAGACTGGCAATGGGGGTTCAATAATTGTGTGTGTGTGTGTGTGTGTGTGTGTATTGTTTTTTTTGAGACAGGGTCTTGCTCTGTCATCCAGGCTGGAATACAGATGTGCAACCATGGCTCACTGCAGCCTCAATCTCCTGAACTTATGAGATCCTGCCACTTTAGCCTCCCAATTAGCTGGGACCATAGGCACATACCACTACACCCAGCTAAATTTTTAATTTCTATTTTTTATAGAGACGGGGTTTCACCATGTTGCCTAGGCTTGTGTCAAACTCCTGAGCTCAAGCAATCCTCCTGCCTTTGCCTAACAAAGTGCTGGGGTTACTAGCATGAGCCACTGCATCCAGCCAATAATATTTATAATAATCTAAGAATGGTTTTTCAGAGGAACACTTCTTATCAAACAAAAAGTGTACGGATTTCCTGCACTTAATTCAGTATCTCGCTGGACTGAATAGCTCATGAAGAAAATTTATTGTTTCCTCCAGGATCTTCTTCTGGCTGAAATGGCTAACAGTTTTTCAATAAAACCAGAATTAGTAATTCCAATTTTATTACAAAAATGCATTGTCAAAATTGCCTGGAAAAAGAAAAATACTGAAAAGACAATGCTGTTTCTGGAATCCACATCTTGATGGAACTGCAATAAAGGGTATGAAGATGCAAATGTATGTATCAGTGATAATACAATTTATCTAAAGCAAGGTAAACTTAAGCTGGAGCTACCTCTATAGCAAAGGTGACTGATACTTCAAATAGGAGAAAGATAAAGATAATAAAAGGCAATTATCACCCTCTATTGAGCACTCAGGCCTTGCACAATGCAAATACTTCCAACATTATGTTATTTAACCACTGTTTTAAAAGCATCTTAGGGAACTTCTGCTTCCAAGAAAATGGAGTAGACATACTTTTCCCTATTATACACACTAAGTACATCTAAAATCCCTCAACATTACACATAAAATAAATATAAACAGACTCTGAAAAGTGAAAAGAAGATGATGTACTGGCTTAAAACCTGGGGGCCCCCCAAAAATGACATAGTGGTGAGTTCTCTAGGAGTTTTCATTTTATAGGTCTCATATATCCGATATATGACGTCATCAGATTTGGAGTTGAAAAGCCAGAAACCCAGTAATGTCAATGACACATATCAAAACAAGCCCCTGGAAAAGTTTGTTCTCTTTAACCAAAAAATCAGAAAAGAAGGGAACTATAAAGACAAGTATTGGAGTCCAGACTTCCAATGCTGCCCCCAAAATACAAAACATTGCTGAAATAAGAGCTACAAATAAATGGAAAGGCATTCCATGTTCATGGTTGACTAAGGGCTTTAACATTGTTATACCTACTGTTGTTAAAATGTCCATAGTACCACAAATGATCCATAAACATAATCTTTATCAAAATCCCAATGGCATTTTTTAGCAGAAATAGAAAAATGCATTCTAAAATTCAAATGTAATCTCAAAGGACTCCAAATCACCAAAACAATTTAGAAAAAGAACGAGTTAGAGGACTTAAACTTCCTGATTTCAAAACATATTACAGAACTATGGTAACCAAAACAGTGTGGTACTGGCATGAAGACAGATAAACAGACCAATGGAATATAATACCAAGTCCAGAAATAAACCTTCACATACATGGTTAAACAATCTTTGACAAAGGTGTCAAAGCCGTTCAATGGAGAAAGATAGTTTATTCAACAAATGGTGTGGGAAAACTGGACACTCACATGCAAAAGAATAAAACTGGACCCTTTACACCATATACAAAAGTTAACTCAACATGAATAAAGACCTAAATGTAAGACCTAAAAGTATAAAATCACAAAACTGCTAAAAGAAAACATTGAGGAAAAGCTTCATGACATTGGATTTGACAATCTTTCTTGGATGTGACACCAAAAGCACAGGTAACAAGAGCAAAAACAGACAGATGGAACTATATCAAACTTAAAACCTTTTGTTCATCAAAGGACACAATCAACAGAGTGAAAAAGCAACCTGTGGAATGGGAAAAAATGTTTCCAAACCATATGCCCAAAAAAAGGTTAAAATCCAGAAGACATAAAGAACTCCTGCAACCAATGAAAAACAAATAACTGATTTAAAAATGACAAAAAGTTTGAACAGAAATTTCTCCAAAGATAATACACAAATAGCCAACAAAGATGCTCAACATCACTAATCATCAGAGAAATGCATTATCCCCTCATATCTACTGAGATGGCTACTATCAAGAAAAACAGAGAACAAGTATTGAAGAGGATGTGGAGAAATTAGAACACTTGTACACTAATGGTGGGATTGTAAAATGGTGCAACTGCTATAGAAAACACTATGGAAGTTCCTCAAAAAATTTAACACAGAACTACCATATGATCCAACAATCCCACTTCTACATACATACTCAAAAGAACTAAAAGCAGGGTCTTATAGCATCACTATTCCCAATAGTCAAGAGGGGGAAGCAACTCAAATGTCCAATGGATGAATGGACAAACAGTATGCTGTATATCCATACAACAGAATATTATATAGCCTTAGAAAGGAAGGAATCTTGTCACATGCTACAACATGGATGAAACTTGAGGATATTATGAATTAAAATAAGGCAGTGCCAAAAAGATAAATACTGTGTATTCCACATTCATAAGGTATCCACAGTAGTCAAATTCAGAGAAATAGAAAGTAGACTGGTGGCTACCAGGGGCTGGGAGGAGAAAGGAAAATGGAGCTGTTCAATAGGTAAAGAGTTTCAGATTTGCAAGATGAAAAACTTCTGGATATGTGTTTCACAGCAATGTGAATATAGTTAACAGTATTGAACTGTCCACTTAATAACCGTTAAGATGGTAAATTTCATTAAATACATCTTTACTACAGTAAAAGCATTTTTTAAAAAATCAGCTGGGTGTGGTGGTTTACAACTGTAATCACAGCACTTTGGTGGGTGGATCACCTGAGGTCAGGAGTTCAAGACCAGCCTGGCCAACATGGTAAAACCCTGTCTCTACTAAAAATACAAAAATTAGCTGGGCATGGTGGCACACGCATGTAATCCCAGCTACTTGGGAGGCTGAGACACGAGAATCACTTGAACCCAAGAGGCAGAGGTTTTTGCAGTGAGCCGAGATCATGCCAGTGTACTCCAGCCAGGGGGACTGAGCGGACTTTGTCTCAAAAAAAAAAAAAAAAAAAAAATTCAATGGATGGGCTCAAGACCAGGTGGAAGAGAGAAAAGAATCAGTGAACTGAAAGAACAACTAAAATTACTCATCTAAACAAAAGAGAAAAAAAAAAGACTGAAAAAAACAAAAAACAAAAAAACAGAGCATCAGGTATCTGTGGGATTACAACCAAAGATCTAACAATTGTGTCTTCAGAGTCCCGGAAACAGAGGAAAAGGAAAATAGGGCTTTAAAAGTACATGAAGAAATAATAGGTGAAAATCCCCAAATTTGGCAAATACAACACCTACAGATTCAAAAAGCTATAACAATACCAAACAGAATAAGTCCAAAGATACCCACACCAAGACACATCATAGTTAAACTTTGCTAAAGACAGCAAAAAACTCTGGAAGCAGCCAGGGAGAAAGAAGTCATGACATCTAGGCAAAAGAATGATAGTGGATATCTCATGAGAAACCCTGAAGGCCAGAAGAAAAAGAACAACATTTTTCAATGGCTTGAAAAAAACATAAAGGAAGAAAGAAAAAGAAAAAATAAACTGTCAACCAAAATTCTACATCAAGTGAAAACATTCCTCAGTAAGCAACAGGTAATCAAGAATCCTCATATAAAAAAATAATAAAAATAAATTGTTGCTGGGAGACCTACCCTAAAAGAATGGCTAAAGGAATAGAACTAAATGGCTAAAAATAGAAGTATTAAAAAAAAAAATAGCTAAAAGGAAGGATCTTAAATCACTAGGACAGAAGAAAGAACAATGGTACAGTAAACTTTAAAAATGAAATCAACTCTATGCTATCCATAAGAAACTCTCTTTAAATAAAACAATATAGACAGCAAAAATAAAAAAAGATACATGTGATTGTTAATTTTATGTGTTGACTTAAAGAGCTGGTAAAACATTATTTCTTGGTATGTCTGTCAGGGTGTTTCTAGAATAGAACAGCATTTGAATTGGTAGACTTATTAAAGAAGATGCTCTATTTGGGCACGTGGACCTCATTCAATCCATTGAGAACAAAAAGGCAGAAGAAGGAGAAACTTACTTTCTGTTTGAGGTGGGACATCCAATCTCCTCTCCTTGGAGATGGGACATCAGCCCTTGTGGTTCTCAGGCCTTCAGTCTTGAAAAGAGACTTACACCACTGGAGCCCTCGTTCTCAGGCCTTCAGACTCAGACTGAACTACACTCTCCAGCTTTCCTGGTTCTCTAGCTTGCAGATGGAAGAAAATAATTAAGATAACAGAATAGAAAAAATTAAGTTGAAAACAGAAAAACAAGAGAGAGAAATCAATGGAACACAAAACTCGTTCTTTGAAAAAAATCAATAAAATTGACAAACATCTAGTATGACTGACACAGAAAAGATACAGACATTATTATCAATATCAGGGATGAAACAAGGAATACAACTATACGGACATCAAGAAGTTAATAAGGAATACTATCAACAGTTCTGCACACTTACATTTGACAACTCAGATGAAGTAGACCACTTCCTTATAAAGAAAAACTACCAGAACCCACCAAATATGAAAAACAGTAATTTAAGTAGCCCAATAACTTAAATTAAAAAACATTAATTTCTTAAATTAACAACGTCTAAAAAAGAAATTTCCAGACCCAGATAGATTTCACTACAGAATTCCACACAATGTTTAAAGAAGAATCAACACCAATTATACATAATCTCTTAGTGAACACTTTTAAACCACTTTATGGAGCCAGTAATACCCGCAAAACAAAACCATTACAAAAAGAAAATTACAGACCAGTATTTCTCATAAGTATAGATGCAAAAGTTCTTAACAAAATATAAGTAAATAAAATTGAGTGATACATAAAAAGAATTACACACAGTGACCAAATAGGACTTTTTCCAGGCTTGCAAGAATGGTTCAGTATCTGAAAATCAAGCAATGTACTCTACCATATTAATAGGCTATAGAAGAAAAATCTAATAATCATATCAATTAACACAGAAAAAGCATTTGGCAAAATTCTACATCCATTCATGATAAAAAAAATAAAAACTCTCAGAAACTAGGAATAGAAAGGAACTACTTCAATTTGATAAAGAACATAGAGAAAAATCCTACAGCTAACATTGTACTTAACAGCAAAAGACTGAATGCATTTTTCCCCAAATATCAAGAACAAGACAAGGATATTCACTCTCACCACTCTTAGTCCATACAGCATGAGAAGTTCTAGTCAGTGCAATTAGCCAAGAAAAGGCAATTTTAAAAGCCTAGATATCAGATATGAAGAAATAAATCTGTCCTTATTTGCTAATAACATAATAGTCCATACAGAAAATTTCAAAGAATCTACAAATAAGTTTCTCAAACTAATAACTCCACTTATCAAGGTTATAGGATACAAAAACATTTGAAAATAAGTTGTCTTCTATATACTGACAATATGCATGTAAAATCTAAATTAGAAATACAATACTATTTCAAGTGCCCCCCAAAAGTGATAGTTATAAATCTAATTTATATAGGACTCGTATGCTGAAAACTACAAAATGATAAAAGAGATCAAACAAGATTTAAATAAACGGAGAGACAAACCACTTCATGAAGAGACTCAACATAGTACTTAAAAAAAAAAAAAATTCCCAAAATCAATATCCTGGTTTAACACAATTCTTATCAAAATATCAGGCAGATTTTCTGTAAACACAGATGAGATTATTACAAAATTTATATGAAAAAACACAGGTACTATTTTATCTTAAGCAATTTTGAAAAAGAATAGCTACAGTAATCGGACTTTTTGATACTGGTGGAGGAACAGACATTAAATCAATTGAGGAATACAGAACCCAAAAACAGACACATTTAAGTATAGTAAACTGATTTTGGACAAAGGTACAAGAACAATTTAATGGAGAAAGAATAGTCTTTCCAACAAGAAAGACTACTGAAGAGATCGTACAATGTATTTTCTTATAGTTTTGGACAAACTTCACAGCAGAAATACCTTTCCAACAATTACAAGCTTATATCAAATCAAAATGGTCAGTAGTTGACAATCAAGAGAGAGATTTCTTTTTTATCCTTTTAAGGATAGTGAGGGAAATCCCAAATCAAAAAGTCTTTGTAAGAATGGATTTTTAGACGAATATAAAAAAGACGGTTTTAATTTGTTTTGTAATCAACGCTGTCCCTGTGTTTACACGAAGACCTATTATTTCTCTAGGTAAAACTCAACCCATCTTGATGAGTTTTGGAAAACAAAAATCTCCAATGAAAATTTTTAAATTGAATCATTGTGAAAGAACAAAATTTCTACAGAGAATCACTGAGATCTAGAGCACCATAGCCATGCCAAGAACAAGAATGAGATTTCTCTTTTTCTTCTATCCTAATAAAAGCAAGATGAATATCCTTCAATTAGGTATAGAGCCTTACATTATTTAGCTTTATATTACACTTGTGCCTTGGCATATGGAAGCATTCTCTCCTTGTTTGGTTGCTAAAGCAATAGTAGCATGGTAATCCAAATGAAGCAATTAACTTAATGCTCCCCTTCTTTTTCTTTTTATGACAATCATTTCTGGAAATGCTTTTCCCCTTTTCACATTAGTTTATTCACTTGCCTTAACTCTTGAGTTTCAGGTTCCCATGACAGAACATTCAAGATAAAAGGGAAAGCATAAGAAGGCAGAGTACAGTTTTCAGTTACCAAAATTCATAACAGCAAACAATGGACAGTCGGCTTCTCAAAGGAAAGTAATCTACTGAGGAAAAAATATCCCAAACCACAATCTTACCCAATCCTGTACATGAATAGATAATATTTTAGTTACAATAGCTTTAATAGTTAACAATGCAAGTGAGTTTAAAATAAAAAATAGATATTTTAAATAAAAATCCTGTAATTTCAACATGGGTAAAGAAGGAGTAATTTTGCTGTCTTAAAAACACAGAGGAAACAAGTCCACACAGAAAAAAAAAATGCAGTAAAAAGGAGTTGAAAATATTCTAACTTTTTTTTAAACTAGGTGAATGGAAGAGGCATATTTAATGTGCTTATGCATATAATCATAAGGAGTATAAAGACAGTCTCATAATTTTCTATCTTGCCACATCACAGTTCCATTCTCTAGAGCCTCAGCTCAACTCTACAATCAATATGCCAATATTTTCAATGATCAAATCAAGGAAGGAAGATTTCAAAAGGGAGGCACACGTTAGGATCCTCCTGGAAACCTTATTTCTTGATCTGCAGTCCAATGCTTTACCTCTGAGCTGTATCTCCTCCTGGAAACCTCATTTCTAATCCTGTAAATTCCCAACAGAGTGACACATATGGATTTGGAACCAAAAAGATGTCAAACAGCCCCAGGTAAGTGAAGATGTATTAGGAAGTACACTTTTCCCCTAAAAGTCCAGAAATGGTATATTAAAACATAGTGGAACTGTTTAACATCAAAATTTTAGGTACAACCAAAATTCATTCACAAAATAGAATTCCCTGACAGACAGTAAAGAGATCATCTCATATATGGTCAGACAACCTTATGGGGATTCTTTCTACAATCAAGTAAGATTACAAATGAGTAAGCACAGTTAGTTAACTGAAAGAGGAAAAAAACTCTAAGCCAACTACAGGTAATAGGAAATGACTGCCAACTTGTTTCAGAACCAAAAATATATCTACCTTTGTAACAAATAATACCTTGAAAATTCTCTATTCAATCTAAAGCAGAATATCCCTGCCTTTCCTGTTATGGCCGTTTCATTATTTTCCCTCTTTAGACTCTAAATCATGCCTCCAGAACAGTCTGAAGATTGCTTCCACTTGGTCAGTGGCAATGTCAGATTGCAAGCAAAGAGCCTGTGTTTCATCCAAGAATCATTAAGCCAAAGGAAACACATTCACAAATACAACTTCTCAGCTTCATTCACTTCCCCAAGTGGCCAGAGGAGCCCATCAACATGAGAAGACTGGAGGGAGGTGGCAGGTTTCCCCTGGGAAAAGAAACCATATTGACTTACCTTCTCTGCATACTTGAACTTAACATAGAACCAGCTTGACTTGATCATTGCCTCACCTCCTGCCTTCAGAGGAAAATAAAAATGAGAAGAGCAAAAACAAAAAACCCACAATATAGTGCTGGAGAAAAAGCAGTGTGTCAGCAAAGGCTTCTTTCCGATGCTGAGTTTTCCAAAGGATGACAAGTATTCAAAGACAGGAGGGAAAAAAATATGGAAAAAATAGGAAAAATCCACTCTTTCAAACCTGGCCCCCTTTCCCTTTACGTTCCTGCACACCTTTCCTGAGCTCCTAAAACACTGTGTGTGATCTTGCTCCGGAAACTGCACTCCAGGACTGCCTTGCCAAGCTGCCGGCCTCTCCCTCCCTCCCGCTCCCACTGTGTTTCTGTGTTGGCCGGCTGACAAGAGAATTCCTCAAATGGACTTCAACTGCCCTCCTCACAAACGGCACATGTCAGTAAAGGCAGGAGGCAGGCTATGGCCCTGGTACCTCCCAGAAGGACAACCTTCTCCTCTGACCCCTACTCCCACGGGATGAATAATGAATTCCAGCACTCCCCTCAGGACACAGATTAACACCTGGCCAAACATTATTTTGACAAGAGCCTGTGTGTAGGAAAAGGACACTGCCACAGATTTAACCCCATGATCTCCAAAACAAGATCAGGAGGTGACCTTTCTCCATGCCTACAGAAAATTATCACACTAAAAGCAGTACAGTCTCTTTAGGAAACAGTGAATAAGAATCCATCTTAAGTTCTCCAGCTGAAACAACATCTTCCAACCTCTTGTACCAGAGAAAGAAAACGAGGACAGCTTTCTCCTACTATTCCCCCTTACTTATTCTTGCTGACAGAACAGCTCCTAGTACTCAGCAGCAGGAACTAACAGCTTGGAAAAATGATTGACGCTTTATAGACATATTTCTTTTCAGAAACGTAAAGAAAATATTTTTATTTTTGTTATACTACTACTAACTCATTAAACTTCCAAGAAAAAGTGTGAAATGGCATCAGTACTCAGTTTACGAGATGAAAGAAACAGAGAACAGAGAGAAGGGGATGAAATCAAGGAGCATGGCTTGAGCGTACATGGACGTGAGACACCCAGGCACTGCCACGCTAAGGGTAAATGTGCTCGAGATGTTCAGGCACACAGGAAACAGTGATTCCCAAAATATTAAATAATATTATGGAACATCTCTACTGCCAAGTAAAAAATATTTCCCCAATACAAAATAATTAAGACCCATTTGTAATCAAAAGTAGATTCCGCAGAATGCTGTAAACTATTCCCCACCTGTAAAGAGAGAGACAACAATGCAGAGGAATTTGGATGTATGATGTTATCAGCTTCCATCTTCCAAAGTGGTCCAAAAAGATCTGAAATATTTTACCATTCAGTTGCTTTGTGCTCCCTCTTCTTTCTACTGCTGATGATAGCATTATAGCTAGTGGGTGGCTTTACCATGACCACAAGGGTCAACATGTGCGTGGGGGCTAAGTCCCTTTCCTGTTGGCAATGGATCAGGAGCACATATCACCCACTGTTTCATTTCCCTAACTCTGTGTTGCAGAAGCATCAAAGATGTGGTCCTACAAATCCTTCACTGGAGGCACATCAGGCTTTCCTCAGCCAAGGTGTCTGAAGGCGTAACACTTGCTGAGACCTAAAACATCATTTACTAAACGTCCTCACGGAAAAAGAAGCTGCATTTATTATCCAGCAAAGCAGGAGCTTCATTTAAGCATTCAAAATTTTAGGAGTGATTACCACTGAAAGACCCTCCTGAAAAACCCTACCCCTACTCAAGTCAGTCACAGTTATTACAAACTTCCCTGTAATAATTTTGAAGAAGCATTGTCCTCCATACTCACCTGAACAGTCTAATAGTATTTCAGCAGAGCAGCTACACAAGTGCATAGTAAAACTTCACACTGAGATTGACGGCAATTGTGTCTTACGAGATCTATGTACAGTGAAGGATCTCAGAGGATTCTAATTCCAGTTAGTAACCAAGTGAGGATACAGATCACAGAGGAGGTAGAAAAGAGAGTCTATGGAATTCACACCAAAAATAAGACCTCTAATTTCTCTGAGAACAATGGCTCTATTCCTACTGGCCCCTCTCAATTCCCTGAAATCTCTCCAGCAGCCAGGTATTCTTTTTGTCCAGAACACCCTTATGTTCCTCCCTCATAGTCTCTCATCCTTTAGATTGGCACTTAGCTGTAACTTCCTGCAAGTTTTCCTTATCCTCATCCCTAAGTCTGGGTTGGGGGCATCTATAGTGTATTGAACTTCTCCCTTCATTAGCACTTATCAGACAATGTTATTGCTGCCTGTTTACTTCTGTGCATCTCCCTCTGATTTAGAGGTCTCTTGAGAGCAAGTCCCCAGTCTGGCTCAATAATAGCTACAGTCTGTGGCACCATGGATAGACACAGTTGATGCCTCACTAGTAGCTGCTGGATGGTTGGAAGGAAAAGTTAGATCCTTTAGCAAGAACGGAGATGAGACAATCCATCTAAAGTCCTTTGCACATTTTCTCCAACACAACCAAGTTTTGTATTAATGTTTCCTATCATTATAGCATGGAGACAGTGGGGAGCATTTGGCACTATCACCAAAAGCATAGAAAAAGCAACTCGGTAAATGCACTGATGGGCAACAATGAAAAAGCTATCAGATGTTGAAGTTCACTGATCTATAGTAACAGTCCAGATAGAGTTGTGATTCTTCTAAGGGGAACACAGGCTCATCAGGGCAGATGAGTGACATGCTGCTGGGAGGAAATGGGCAGGACAAGAGCTTCAGGGAACTGGGGTTACTAATAAGGAAGGTGGTGAGGGGTGAGGGGATTACTCAGGTACTGCAAGCTGGACAAGGAAAGGAGTGGGGCCAGAGGAACTCATGATCTGCAAAAACAGTGAGGCGTCCAGGGTTTCACAGGAATTATGGGTTTGGAAGGTAAGGTGACAGACTGACAACTGACCAACTGTACTTAGAGACATGATGGCAAAAAGAAAAAAAATCAAGTCTTCAGGAAAGATTGTAAAAGAGTAGAGATTTTTAAAATGTCAATCCATTTCCTTGTGATCATTCCCCCTTTGTCCTAAGTCCAAAAGCTCACTGAGAAGGGAAAAAAGTAAGGTGATGAAAGATTCCAAAAAGCCAGAATCTGGGTAATCAAGTAGTTAAGACTCATTCATAGGCTTTATGAATATTCTACCCGGGGAGGGACTTTTAAAAAGTTAACAAAAACCAGGATTGCTTAATCTTTAGCATGAGGACCCCTTTTATGCAAAAAGAAATAATAAATTCCCCATTGATAACATACTAAATTTTAGCAGTCATTCATGGATCAAAGAAACACAAAATGTAAGAATTTAGTAATGCTTTTTAATGAGTTTACATTTTATTAACCATCTCTTCAACAAATGCCTAAGGATAGTGTGCACGCAAATGGGTAGCACATGTGCCCTATTTAGTGTCCTGAAAAAGGCTGTGCCTTCCAGGCTGCGAACTGACCTGGATCAAACACTACAGTGATAAAAGAAGTAAAGCCCAGAGGATAAAGTGACTTCACCAAGGTCTCACAGCTGGTCCATGTCTCAGCTGGGTCTACCAGCTTTCCTGGCTCCAGCATGCCACTGCATAGAAGAGTCTCCCTGAGAAGACTGTAGCTGTATTATACATATCAGGTAATATAGTAGGATTGTGGAATAGTGGGAATGAATAAGAACAGACAAATTTTCTTAGAGCTAAAGAGAGTAGGGAGATGTTCTATTTATTTTTTCTCCAAATATCTAATATTTGCATGAATCTAGGACATTACTTAATGGATAGGAAGGAGGGACATCAACCTCAATTTAGGAGGTAGATTATTGGTTTTGTTCTGTTTAAAGCATCTTAAAAGAGGAAAAGGAAATGAACCAGTGGCAGCAGGGAGAAAAGGCTACTTTACAGGAGAGAGTACAATGCATCAGGCAATGGTTAAACATAAGAGCTTTGAAGACTGAGGGCCCCTGGTTCCAATCCCAGCCATGCCAAATGCTGGGTGTAACTGCAAAGTAACCACTTATCTCTCAACCTCAAGTTCCCCATCTGTAAACGGAGGGTAATCAAACCTATCTTAAAATGAGGACTCCTTTGAGAATTAAATAGGCTCATAGCTGTGAAGCAGTTAACATAGCTCCAGGCTCACAATTGAGCTTGATAAAAGGTAACCACAATGTCACCTTACATTACATCACAACCTCCTAACCTCTGCTTAGTAGTTACAGTCAGCTGAAGACACTTAAAGAAACATCACTTCTTAGACTTCCACTCAGAAACTCCACCTGCTATAATACAGCCTTAATTATCCTCTGATTAAGTCCAAAGCCTGACATCCTATAAAGAAGGGAAGAGGACCAGAGAGGACACCAGAAGTCTACCCGATTCCTTGGAAGGTATTAAGTGGTGAAAGATTATATGGCTTGTGAACTGCAAGACGGTCACCTCCTCCAACAGGAGTGTGTTCTCTAATTTATCCTTAATGTTTTCTGGAAAATTAAAAGTTCATAAAAACACACAGAGAGATATAACAAACTATCAAGTGAGCCCTTATTATTAGTAGTAATAACTTAACTCTGAAACCACAACCAAGACAGGCTTCTGCAGCAACTTATTTTCATTTCCTGGCATAAACTCCTTCTCCTTCCATTTCCCACCCACATTTTTTGTTTTGTTTTAAACAGACAGTTTACTGTTAAAATGGGACGATCTATGTGGAGGAGTTGCTTCAGCTGCACAAAAAGAACTCTCCACTGCAGCTGTAGTTGGAACACATCATTTCCTCTGGCAGAACATCTGAATGCTTTCTAAGAGAGTCTGAAGAGGTATGATGGGTGCTCAAGGACTTTCCCTTTTCTCAGCAAACAGAGCTGGTCACAGCTCTTACAAAACCTTCAGAAGGATTCATTCATCTGTCAAAAACCATACGTCTTCTACCCTTTGTATGCGCTTTTCTTCTGCTAAGAATGACGTTCTCTTTTTCAGCCCTCGTAGTCCCTACCCAAGCAAGCATTTATGCATGAGCTGTGCACACACACGCACACACACATACATGCACACATGCACACGTTCACCTTTACTTAACTCAAAATTCTCTCAGACCCGAACATTTTACAAAAGTCTCCCTTGACCCTCAAAGAAAGAATTTGCAAATGAAACAACTCAGAAGTTTAGCTTAACAGTAAAGCTTAAAATAACTTCAACTGCAATGCAAAGTACAAAGATAGAGCTGAATTGTAAACAGAACTGTTTCTATCCTACAATCTGCTATTCAGCAGAAAAAGAAAGCCCCATGCTCTTTCCTACTCATTACATCGCATGGTAAATGTGTACTTCCTTAAATCTTTAGGGCGACGGAGAAGTACCTATCATCTGAGCATTTCAGGAGGCAGAAATCATGCCTGTGTTATCTGCATCTGACCTCTTCTCTGCTCCTAAGAGGCACAGGGCCTAGCAGGAAAGAAGCCAGGGCCCACTGCCAAGAACAGAATTAAATGGCACCAGCTCCAAGCTAAGTGGTTTAGAGTGCTTAAGGGAACCAGGCAGGAGGCCCATCCAGGATTTTGAAGGTGGGAGAATGATCTCAAGGGACACCAAGCCATCTTGTAAGGAAGCAAAGTTGATGATGAGAACCGCCTCTATAAAGGTCAGCTCCAGGATTCCTTCCCCCTCTACAGTGTTCACTCCTGGATAATGTTCCTCCCTTGCCATACGTATCATCAGGGCAAGCAAAAACAAGCTATCACAGAGCTGGATACATGAATAATGCCCTGGCACGTGTTGAAGGATAGCAAATAGTGTCAATGCTTGAACCAATAACCTTCACAAAGGTGCTCCTTGATGCTTAGAATTCCTTGAGGTTGTATGAGTTTTGTTATTTTTTTTTTTCTCAGAACTTTTCAAAAAGCCCTCAGAAAGGTTCACCTGCTTAAGTTAAAGGGAGGAAATCATGCTAAAACCAATCATTTTCTTTTGAGAGGAAGCGTTACATAGCCTTACAATGTGGGCTCTATCTCTGTAAACAATATGTTAAGAAACATTTAGTCACTTTTCTATTATAGAAATATGTCCAGTTGTATAAACTAGCTAAATAAATTGGCCTGACATTAAAGTCAGAGAATTTTGAGTTAAAAACCCCTATTGGAATCTGTTCATACTTTCATTGCTATAAAAAGAGAAGACAACAGATGCCCAATGTGTGAAAGGAACAGTTACATACTCAAAGGAAATTATCAGAATATACTGAGGTTACAACTAACAACAGGATCAATGTTAAAGAGATTTTCCTAAAAGGTTCCTAAGAATAGGTACACTATGATCTATTTTAAAATATAAAAGTAAGCTCTGATACAAGCACCTTGTTTATCTATAAAATGGACGCACCCAAAACACTCAAATTCAAGAGACAGGGAAGCACTTTCCCCTTAGACTTCAGAACTTCTCAGAGATAGAAGGAGTTATACATTTTACATAAGCCATACTACAGATTGCTGATTGAGTGTTCCATCAAAAGTCCACACCAACAGATCTGATCCTTACCAGTTACATTCAAGACTCTGTGGAGACACTGGTAGCCAAACACAAAATGTAAAGATTTTACAAAAATGATGCAGTATCTGATGCACAAAAACAGGTAACCAACAATAAATACTGAGGAGTTAGCAAACACATGGCCAGCAAACCATTCTCCACAAGGTACACCAGAAGGAATGATATATATACACACACACCCAACACACACACACACACACACACACAGAATAATCTGAGACTGAAATCCTAGTCTGGTGGAGAAGACTAATGATACACATAAGAAATTACTTATGATCTCCTATTATAAAACAACAAATCCCAAAAGTGCAAATCAATATACCACACACAGAAGTTGATGAGCATCTAGAAAGCAATAAGAGGGATTAAAGGTGGACAAGAAGAACTTCTGATGAAAAGGAAGCTTTGGAGAAAATACAGAGGCTCATTAGGTCCACAGAAAGGGACACGACATTCCAAGTAGACATAAAACACCTACAAAGATAACGGAAATGGTGATCTTTTCCATCAATATACATTTCACTGATTAACTCTGCATGTTCATCTCTGCAACAAATGCTTTTGGAAAACTACTGATTCTGAAGCTTGATATTGTGTCTTTTCATAAAAATGTGCCTGTAAATACTTATTTCTATATAACAAATCATATACCTACTCCCTTTATACACAGAATTACACAGATAAATGGCAGCCAAGTTATTTTAACTGGTTGTGCAGCATGAATTCAGAATGATTATAATTACAGTTTCTCTTTTAAAATGAGGTTTTGTTCTTTAATATTCATTGACTACTAGCTTGCCTCCCACACACAACACATTATTTACTCTACAGTGGTTTGGTGCATCAATTATGGTAATAGTTTGTGAATAACATTCACATTATGGAAAAATGAGCCTGGTTACTTAGCTCTCCCTCTGGAAAATTGTCACAAACATATGTATCATCTGTCTCTACTTAGAGCGCAGCAATTAGTAATTATAGCTGTATATACTTTTTTAAAGCAAAGGGGGAAAATAGACCTGAAATGTCATGTTTCCAAATGTTCTTAGAATGTTATCTAAAATTATTTTGTTTGAACTCTAGTTGAAAAGAGAAAATGCAGTTGACAAAATGAAAAATCACTAATAGCATGCTGGATATGGAGAAACAGACAAAGCATCACACAAATGACGTCACCTACTAAACAATTCCTTCTTCATCCAGACAGATTGGAAAGAAACAGGCCTTGGGCTGTGGCAGGCCTGACTATAGCAGCCATACTGTGAAGCAAGACAGACTCAGACTCAGACCCTGGTCATATATTCTCCAGCTCAGTTAACCCATTGTTTATGGAGTGCCTTCTATATACCAGGTGCAGTACAAGTTCTACAGAAACAGTAAGACAAAACTATTTTTCCAAAGGTTACTAGGTACTAGGGAACTAGAAGCATAACCAATACAATTTTGTATAAAGTGTGCAGAGTTTAAAAGAGGTTTAAGAGAGAGAAATAGTTCAGAAAGGCATTTCTTTTGGCAGAGAAAGAGGGTAAGAGATATAAAGCTTTTCCAAGAAACAGACTCCTGAGCTGCAGTGACAGTATGATATGGAAGGTCATGATCCAAGAAAGAGAAATCCTGGGCAAATCCTAGGTGATAACAAAGTGTGAGATCCAAAAATGAGAATGGATACTTAGCAGGTAGAGGTGAGGGATATCGGGGAGGAGGCCAAAGACCTAGGAAGCTTGGTTTTTGATGGTCGTCTATATAGATATTGAAATTGTCCAGATCACACATTACTTAACTTCTCTGACTCCAAATTTGTAATTACTACTCATTTGTAAAATGAGAAAAATAAAACTTCCCCAAGGATTTTTGAGAGAACTGAATGAGAGTATTCTCTAAGTAACTTGCATAGTTTCTGGCACCAGCAGGCTCCCAAAAGCTCTTTAAATATTAGCACTTTATTGTAATCAAGAAAATATTTAGAAAAAACACAACAGGAACAATGAGAGTTTTGAAAAACAGGAAGGTAGAGAATAGCAGTCATAGTAGGAAGGACAGGGTAGAGACCATGAAAAATCAACAGCCGTAATAGGTGCTGTTCTTCCACACTGCTTTCAAAGACTGATCACTTGAGGGTCCAGAATTTCCAGAGGTAACGGGCGAAATTTGGGACAACTGATTACAAGCAGGAGACCTGAAAGTATTTCCCTTTGCATAGGTGAAATGTGAGAATTTACAATCTAGTCCAGAATAGCTGTGGTGTACGTATCACAGAAGCATCTAGAATTTGGTCCTCTCTAAATGTCATTCTTCAAGGAATACTCTGGCTTTCTCCTTTCCAATGCCAAAAAGAGGCAGGCAAACACAAAAACAATCCAGTCATATTGCCTACCTGCATTACCTGAGGACTTGTTAAAAGTGTACATTCTCAGGCCTTCCCCAGGCCTACCGACTCAGACCCCTTGGAGGTGGAGCCTAGCAGTCAGTTCAACAAGCCTTCTAGGTGATTTTGGTGCAGAAAAAAGTCTGAAAATCAGTAATCTAGCGCCATATTGTAGTTGCAGAGTGACTACCTGAAACAAGCCCAGAGAGAAGCCTACACAGTGTCAGTCTCTGGACTCTTAGCCCTTTGTCTCCTCCCTAAACTACATGGTTTGTGTAGAGATCTAAGAAGTAAATGTGCCCAGCTGTGTTGCTTTTAGCTCTGCCCCTGCTCTACTGCACCTCCACTTGGCCCTGATGGAAGTATTTTCTTGCAAGTGGGGCACAAGAGATAGAAGCCAAACAGCCCATGGCTAAGTTACCATGCAGTGGCACCAGAAGTCAGTCCTGATTTATCTTCTAGAGTAGAGGTTCACGCCTTTTTTCAGTAAAGGGCCAGAAAGTAAACACTTTAGGTTTTGCAGGCCATACAGTCTCTGTCATAATTATTCAACTATGCCATTATAGCTAAGAAGCAGCCACAGAAGATACACAAACAAAGGGGTACCGTTACGTTCCAATAAAACCCGATTTACAAAAAAAGATACCAGGTCAGGTTTGGCTGGTGGGCTACAGTTTGCCAACTTCTGCTGTTGAAGATGGCTGGCATATAGCAGGTGTTCTACAAATACTCTGGTGAATGAATGAATGAATGAATGAATGAATGAATAAAAGAGTGAGGACTAGCTGTCGTTGCTGACTACATCTATCAATGCCTATCCTTCACCCTTTTATCTATTCATTTATTTTCAGTACCTCATCACCAGGGCTGTTACATACACTTACTTGTGTAGGATACACTTGCAGAAGGATGAAGGACTGAAGGGGTGCTGAATTCCAGTCCACAACCCGTTTGCCAAACTATGTGCCCTAGTACAGGGCTGCTATGCCAGGAGAAAGGGGAGACATTTTATAACCTGCACAAAGGCACAGGCCACTCACCAAACCATGTGCCCTTGGAACTGAATCCACTTGGGAGAATTGTTATCTAATTCGTACACGAACACCCTCCCTGTTTCACTTCCCTCCTGTGTCCTCACGTTTTCCTTCTTCTCTTCATCCAGACCCCAAGATACCCATTAATAATCACTGGATACCTCTACTGGTAGTTCTCCAGAACAAAAACGGTCTCCAAATGTTTTTGATTAGGAATCTTTATCAGTATAAAAAAATTCTAAGATATTCCCCTGATATATATGTAACTATATGGCACAGCTGTATCACACAAACCATAAAATATACAAATAAATGTAAGGAATGATACAAAGATAAAATGAACACAACTTTTAATGTTTTATCCAACATAATGAGCTAATATCTCAGAGTACAACATCCATTTAGGGCAAGGTAAATCATTAACAATCATGGATATAAACCTAAGTTCCCATTTTTTAAAAATTTCAATTTTTTTGTCTGACTTCCTACTACATATGATTATATAGTCGCTGTTTGTACCCAGTGATGTGGTTGATAAGGAGCTCATTAAAAAAAAAATGTCAACTCTGTCATTTTCCTGCTGTTGCCCTGTGTTTATGTTCTCTCATTCCACAGTTTCTTTGATGAAACTTTTAAAAATCACTTGCTCTCTGCCAGTCGTGGTGGCTCCCACATGTAATCCCAGAACTTCGGGGGGCCAAGGCAGGCGAATTGCTTGAGCAGGAGTTTGAAGCCAGCCTGGAGAAACTCCATCTCTCCAAAAAAAGAAAAAGAAAAAACTTAGCCACGTGTGGTGAGCCATACCTATAGTTCCAGCCACTTGGGAGGCTGAGGTAGGAGGATCGCCTGAGCCCAGGAGGTTGAGCCTGCAGTGAGCTGTGATCACACCACTGCATTCCAGCCTGGGTGATGGAATGAGACCCTGTTTCAAAATAAAAATAAAACCACTTGTTCGCTTTCCCAAAAGTAAATAATATAACCTATTAACATGCTTTATGAGCCATACAAACTGGAGCACATCACGCAATGAAAGGCTGAAGGAGTGTGCCACTTTAGGAACCCCCACTCTTCCTTCTGGACCTGCCACACCCTACAGAGCACAGGACTGACTGTCTCACAGCCCGAGTGATGCTGCACTGTCAGCTCGGATATTAAGTAACAGCAACATTTAATCTCTTCCTTAAGATGGAAATAAATCGACATGTAATTTCGACCGCTTTTTTTGGTGCTCCCATGGATTATCCTAAAAATCTTGTAAGGGGTTGAGGGGAGAGAGCACCTAACTCACCGTAAAGATTTCCACTCCACATCACTGTTTCAACCGCAGGTGACCTTGACTGTAAAACCAATTTAGTGAGTAATCACAATTACGGGTGAGTATGTATTAACAGTGTAAAACAGAAAAGGAAATATTAGAGTGAACTGCATATATAATTAAACTTTCAGTTTTATATGAGTACATGTAAGCACAGGTATGTATGTGCATTTGAGCATGTGCATATGTATGTATACTTGATGACATACACTGTATTTCTAACTGTGAGCTGGGACAAAAAATGTTTTGAAAGCCATAATCAAGGTGAAAGATTTGGAAACTCCCACAGATGAGATGCCAGCACAATTAGTGTGGTCAAAATGCCAGGTGAAGTGAGGGATAGAAGGCAAAGCAGCAGCTGGGGTGTGATGGAAAGAACACCAGGCCTAAGTGAGACTTGCCTCTGAATGCTGGTTCTACACTGTCTAGGTGTGTCAATCAGGGAAGACACAACCCCCAACCTCTACTTTCTTTACCTAAAAAATGGGGCTATGATACTTACGAAGTTGTTGTGGGA
Source organism: Piliocolobus tephrosceles (assembly GCF_002776525.5). Taxonomy (NCBI): domain Eukaryota; kingdom Metazoa; phylum Chordata; class Mammalia; order Primates; family Cercopithecidae; genus Piliocolobus; species Piliocolobus tephrosceles. The sequence continues at coordinate 17,330,423 of NC_045441.1, read as the reverse complement.
GCTACTGGAAATCATGACTGTCACTATACAATGTCTGACACACAGTAGGTATTAATGTCAAATGATAATTGTAGGGTAAACACCCCTGAGAGCAATAACTTGAGCATACCCTTAAAATGACACTGTATGGCAGATGTACCTGAATGTGTGTGTCGAGCTAGGGAGTCCCAGAGTGGCCAATCCAGAGATTCATTCTTTGTCTAGCAGGAATATCTGAGCCCCCTGCCCATGCCATGGAACATGGGCCATATAGGGAATTGAGGTTGTAAACTTTGGGTTGGATGCAAGTTGTCAGGTAGAAGTCGTTAAGGGGAGGGTGTTAAGCGAAAATGCTCTACAAACTGCATGCTGTTCGCAAAGCGGCTGTGGTTTTTCTGCCCAGCCCTCTGCCACTGAGCGGTGCCGGTATGTTGTCCAGCCTGCCGCCACTGCACTCTCTCCCCTGTATGTAAGCCCCTAATAAAACCCCGTGTCTGGTTTGCTGGCTCTGGGTCTCTTCTTCTTGGCCTCTTGAACCTGGTGCCTTCTCTACTGAGATGAAAAGGGGTATAGCACAACAGATGATTTCCTCTTAAACTGGAGAAGTAGAGAACCTTGTTATGGAACCTAAACATACAACAAGACATATAGCAAAGATGGGCAGAAGAGAAGGCACTATCCAGAGCTTTATGCATCCTGACCTAACTGGCAAGTTCTCTTTGATAGCTGAAGAGATAATGTTCTGTAAAGGAATGCAGATGTTGAGAAACATGTAATAGCACCCTCCCTCCCTACCACCTCTGAACATACCCTTGAGGCTAAAGAAAATATAAGCAAAAGAAACAAAGAAATGAAATACTGTTTTAAAAAACAGCCCCTCTTAATCTCCAGCTTCCTTCAGCACAGCTTTCATTATTCATGGAGACAGCCTAAGCAATTTGTAAGCAATATGCAAAATATATTAACTTGGAAATTCAGGAAAATTCATATGGTGTTACAGAACAAATGCAAGCTGATCTATGTAGAAGTTCCACTTAAGAGCTGTTCCAGTCATCATGATCGGTTCTTACAGACAACTCCCAAAATCCATTTGGTTTCTCCAAAGGCTAGATTAGCTTTAATAATCCTAAAATATTAGACACCAAACATGAAACCCTTGTTCAGTGCAGACTGAAGACCACAAATGCCTCTAATGATTGAACTGGGATCACTTGAATTTCTCAAATAGCCCGAAAGATAAAGGTTCTAAACCTGGTTGGGTCACTGACCAGCCTGATGACCTTGCGTAAGGCAAAACTTTGAACTTCTCTTTTCCCATGTACGAAATAATGAAGCTGTCCAAAAATAACAAACTGGCAGTTCTGTTTTATTTGGCCAGCACATTACCTTTTACAAAATGGTTTTGAGAACAAGGCACCATTCTCCCAGCAACTGGGTAGGCCAAGGCAGGAGAATCACTTGAGCCCAGGAGTTCAAGGCTACCGTGAGCTATGATCATGCCACTGCATTCCAGTCTGGGCGACAAAGCTAAAGCTCATCTCTACAAGTAAAAATTAAGCTAGGCATGGTGGTGTACACCTGTAGTCCTAACTACTTGGGAGGCTGAGATGGCAGGATTGCTTGAGCCCAGGAGTTTGAGGTTGCAGTGAGCTATGATAGCACCACTGCACTCTAGCCTGAGCAACAGAGCGAGATCCTATCTCTAAAAAAATTAAAAATTAAAATAAATGGGTTTGAGTATACAATATTGTTAACTATAGTCACTATGTGGCATAAATGAAATTTGCTAAGAAGGTAGATATTAAGTATTCTCACTATAAAAAGAAAAGTGGTAACTACGTGGAGTGATAGATATATTGATTAGTTCGATTTTGAATATTCATAATGTATACTTATATATCACATAATCAAGCTATATACCTTAAATATATGTAAATACTTTAATTATCAACTATACCTCAGTAAAGCTGTGGAGTGGGGAGGAATGGAACAAACACTCTGCAGTCTGTCATAGGCTCCAGCTCTCTCTAATAGAGAGGAAATCATAAGGGAACAGCCACACAAATATGTTATGTGCTCAGCTGTGAGGTATATGCAGACAGATCTAGGGGAAGGCCAGCCCTTGACTCTAAAGTAGGAACTCAGTAAGGGCCCAAACAACTCTTGTTTCCGGCTGAAAGTAGTTGGGGGGTACTAATATTACTTTCAGACCTCTTTCTCAGCAACTGACCTAAAGTTAAGTGCTCAGTCAAGCTTATGAAAAAATAGGGAACAAGGTATTTCCATGAAGAAATTTCTACAAAAAAGAATCTCTAATGGCTTATGTACCCAAAGAGTTCTAATATCTCTGCCTGCAGTTTCCGTCACTGGCTGGCCACCCTTCCAACGAATGGGAAATAAACAGAAGGCTGAGTCTCCCCAGATGTTGGAGAGCATTCCAGCTGCTGAACACAACCTGTTTGTAATTTTCTACTCAACCATCAGAATGAAAACACAAACCTTCAGAAAAACAGGCCCTTAAACTTCCTCCTGACTGCTGTTAGTGGTTTCTTTAATCTTTTAAGCTCTTGGGCTTAATACAGCAGCTGCTATCAAGAGTACTTATTGTTGCTGAGAATAGAAAGAAAGAAAAAAAAATCATACTAAATTCAGAAACATGGATTTCCATTCTGCCAGAATCCAGGCTAAATGGCAGGGGTGAGGGGGACACAGTGATCATGGGAATCAGAAATAATCACCATGTGGAAGCAGATTGGCTTGAAAGGGGCATCAGGCGTGTCTAGTGTGCTTAGGGAATTACTTTAACTCCTCACACCTACTCCAGTTCCAACACTGTCATCCTTTTAGGACAAGATTTCTTAACAGAGTTCTTATCAAACGACACTGAGATAGGTTTTATGTAAATAAAGCACATGAACCCTTCTCTAGAACATGCCACTAATTTAGGGGAGGGAGGAGGGAAATTCAAAATGTAAATATTCTCAAATGTCATGGTTACACAACTTGAGCATAGGAAGAAACACGTTTCCTGTCATCTAATGTAGTGATCCTCAAATGTGTCCAAACTGCCCTCCACAGCAGAAAAGACTGATTAAAAACAAGGGATATCTATTTGTGGCCTGCTATACAAACAATATTTCCTTCATTTTTGTGTTAATACCTTTAACACTATATGAAGACATATGAGTTCCTTTTAGTCTTTAATATATGTTTGCTTAAGTATAAAATTAATGTCTTACCAAAAGCCTCAAGTGAATAAACATGAAAGGCAGGAAGATATGCCTGTTGTGTCCCTTGTGTGTTTATACTGTGGCTTCATGTAGCTCCTAGTACATTGCCACACTTTCCAAAAAAACACGCAAGGAAACATGATCTAGTTCAATGCTACAGTTCTGATAACGGGGAAAAATAAGACCCACAGAGGCAGAAACTCATGCCCAAAGTCACACAACTTAGATATTTAACCCAGTATTACAACTACTAGTTCAATGGAATGTAGTTTTCACTAATTTAAAATGATCCTTCATATTAGCTTATAAATGGTAGAGGAAAACGAAAAAACTTACTACTTAAGAATTAACTCCCTCCCTCATAAATTGCCCAAACCTTGCCAACCTTTGAGGGTGAGTCCCAGGACACATGCTGCTTGCTGCCCATGAATGATCTGCATTTGGAATCACATTAACATCTTAATAATTTAGTGAATGTTCAGCATTGATTACTTTCATTTGGTTAATTTAATATCATTTTTCCATCTTTATGACAAAAAGTATGGGTACACAAAAACATGTAAAGGACAAAATAAACACCACAAATATAAATTTACACTTTCAGACTTTTACAGTTTTTGGAAGCAAAAAAATATAAATATTATCCCTTGAGAGAAAACTACAAAAAAGGGTTCAATCCTTAGAAATAAAAAAAAGGTCATAAAAGTGCAGTCAAAATAATTAGCAACTAAGGTACCTAGAATTTAAATCTAAGCACTTTCTCTTTAGGTAAATTGAGTAAGAAACACAAAACATAAAGTAACTGAAATAATCTGTTTGTCCTTTCTAAATAAAACCCAAGGTCTTTCAAATCAGTTTTCCAGATTTTGAGCCAGGGGAAGAAGCCTTCAAATGGACCCAACACATAAATAATCACGAGTTAAAGCCACGTTTTTCCTCTCTAAAATAACCGTCCTTTTTTCTTATATCAATAGTTCATTAGCTAATGGATACCCTTAATGAATTCCTGTTGAAAGGAAAAATCAGCTACAATCACACTTCACAGTGCAAGTCCCATAGGAACAATGAAAAACCCAGCTGCCATCTTGGAATCCTGGAATCGCCTCTTCTGATGAGGCTCCCCATGGTCACTTTTAAAAGCATAAAAGTGTTCATCATCCCACAGGCTGTTTCTCCAACAGCCTTAGTTAATTCTCTGTGTGGATTTACTGAGTCCTCAAAAAAGCCTAATGCAAAATGGATAGCTACCGTCCACTATCTCTGGTGTCAGAGAGGTTCATCATATCCACCCTCAGTTTTCCACGGTTCCAGATGCTTTATCAGGTAGCATGGACTCTGTCTGGCCCTACAGTTTCAGAGCACAAACTGATGAAAAGAAAATACAATCCTGATCAGAACAAGAACTGAGAAACTAGAATTCTTCCTGTTTTCTAAAGACTAAAACCTTGCAATGCTACTCTAGAAGCAAAAAAGCCTGAAGACTCGAGTGGACCAGTGGTTGGAAGGAGGTTGAGATCACCATACCCCATAATTAACTAAAACAACTTAGGAAGTCCTTTTAAAGAAGTTCTGTTGACAAATTATAAAAACTAATTTTGCTGAGTTAAATACAATTGTAACAACATCGAAATCTACAATAAAATATTTATCTAAAGCAATCACTGTTGGAAACAAAAAAAGTTCTTCCTTGCAAACATATAGCCATACTCACTGCTATAACTTTCTCCAAATCCACCCTTTCTTCCCCCTCCTCACTCTTCATGAGCAGTGAAGCTTTAAAAAAAAAAAAAAAAAGAGAGACAGGGTCTTGCTATGTTGCCCTGACTGGTCTCAAATTCCTGGGCTTAAGCGATCTGCTCACCTCAGCCTCCCAAAGTGCTGAAATCACACAGACAGGAGCCACCCCATCCGACCAAATCCACCCTTTCTAAGACGGGATCTGTACTAAATATGTAAATATAGTACTTATTGTAATGGCATGACTTTGCTATCCATGGATGGCTCCATTCCTCCTCTTTATTCACACTCCTAGGAAATCTGTATACAGCATACCTTGACATTACTTGGCCTTCACTTAGAACACTGGACCAGAAGTCATGTGGGAGTACTTGGTTATAAGGTGATCAGAGAAGCTACTGTAAATATGCTTACACTGTTAAAAGTTTTAAAATGAAAATATGCCAAACATTATCAGACAACCTATAATTATAATAGAACTTTTTGAGAAGTAACTTAACACACTGTCTCTCAACATATTATTTCATCCTCCAAATCTGCCAATGCATAACTTTTCCATTTTAAAAATAAAAAAAAACTATGTTGAAAAAATTTAAATATCTTGCCCAAAATCACATACCTAGAAAGTGGCTGAACCAGGATTTGATTCATTTACTTAACTCCAACATCCACATTCTTTCTGCCTGCTCATGCAAATTTCAATAGGATATACATGGTAAAATTTAGCTTTGAAAATCTGATTTTCTGAGCCTTGGGATACACAGAGCTGCTCACAAAGTATAGTGCAGAAACCTTGTGCCACGTTTTAAAAATTTATATAGGTATAGCTATAGATACAGATATATAGCTCACATTTTTATTTTGTCCAGTATGGCAATATAACTGGCACTTTTTGAAGAGAGAAAAAAGAAAACCAGTATATGTTCTAACCAATATTTAGGGAAAAATCAGCCCCAATTATTCACTCAATTCATCTCTTGTAGGAATGGCAAGTCATCTCAGTCTAAAACACTGAGGGTCTCCATGGTCACCTAAAGCTGCAATGACCTTCCTGAAGTACCTCAAGTATACACCAGAGAGTAAAGATCATAATTAGATCCAAACATTTATTAAGCATCCAGTTCAATTTAACAAACATCTATTAATTATCCACTATGCACCAAGCACCAAGGAATGTACCAGCAATACAAACAAAGGCAGTAACTGAACCAGACAAGTCGAGAGCACAGACAGGGGAATCCTAAGAGCCAGGCTACAACCAAGTGCTACAGAGACATTTGGAAGAAGAGCAGCATCATGGAAAGTTCATGGAGAATGTGACATTCCACTCACATCTTGAAAAATGAACAGCAAATTTCCTGATAACATGAGGAACATTAAGTATTTCTTTCTTTTTTTTTTTCTTCTTTATTATACTTTAAGTTCTAGGGTACATGTGCACAACGTGCAGGTTTGTTACTTATGTATACTTGTGCCATGTTGGTGTGCTGCACCCATCAACTCATCAGCACCCATCAACTCGTCATTTACATCAGGTATAACTCCCAATGCCATCCCACCCCCTCCCCCCTCCCCATAATAGGCCCTGGTGTGTGACGTTCCCCTTCCAGAGTCCAAGTAATCTCATTGTTCAATTCCCACCTATGAGTGAGAACACGCGGTGTTTGGTTTTCTGTTCTGGCGATAGTTTGCTGAGAATGACGGTTTCCAGCTCCATCCATGTCCCTACAAAGGACACGAACTCATCCTTTTCTATGGCTGCATAGTATTCCATGGTGTATATGTGCCACATTTTCTTAATCCAGTCTGTCACTGATGGACATTTGGGTTGGTTCCAAGTCTTTGCTATTCTGAATAGTGCTGCAAGAAACATACGTGTGCATGTGTCTTTATAGCAGCATGATTTATAATCCTTTGGGTATATACTCAGAGGAACATTAAGTATTTCTAAACAGAATCAAACCTACGTTTAGACTATATATCTGATAGTGGCTTCAACTGGGAGGTAGAAAAACTAAAGTAAATCTTTTAATGTAGTTTATTGTGCAAGGCAAAATGCATACTGGTTAGAAGCAATGGCTTTGCTAATTGCTAGCTCTATTACCACAGGCAAGTGGCGTTAGCTTTTCTAAGTCTCAGCCACCTTCTCTATAAAAATGTGGACAAAAATAGCACCTACATGACAGGTTGATTGTGAGAATTGGATGGGATGATTCGTGAAAAACATTTACCACAGTAACTGACCCACGGTAAGCACTCAGTATGTTTCATTCCTGCTGAGGCATGAGACAACAGGGAAACTATCTTGCAGGCATTTTTCATTTGTCTTTGTGTATGTTACATTATATGCATTACATACACACACTAAGTTATATCCATTCTGTTTGTCACTTCGGTTTGTGATGTTCTAATGGTAGATGAGTGCAAATTACAATAAGGCTAGGTGACCAGTAAGAATAATAAAAATCAAGAAATAGGCCAGGCGTGGTGGCTCATGTCTGTAATTCTAGCATTTTGGGAAGGCAGGCGGATTACTTAAGGTCAGAAGTTCGAGACCAGCCTGGCCAACATGGTGAAATCCCATTTCTACTAAAAATTATAAAAATTAGTCAGATATGGTGGCACAGGCCTGTAGTCTCAGCTACTCAGGAAGCTGAGGCAGGAGAATTGCTTGACCCCTGGAGGTGGAGGTTGCAGTGAGCTGAGATCACGCCATTGCACTCTAACTTGGGTGACAAGAATGAAACTCTGTCTCCAAAAAAAAAAAAAAAAGAATAGAAAATTTTGGCTTTTCCTTTTCAAATGCTATCAACACAACTTACCACAGTGATATAAAGCAGTTCATCTCACTGAGTCTCAATTTTCTTGTTTTTAAATAAAAATCATAACACAGAAGAGTTAAAGACATGTTAGGATAAGAGCACAGATGAAAAGTCTAGCCATTCATACAAGATGGAAAACAGTAAGTCTGTTCTATTCCCTTTCTGTTTGTCAAAATGTTTATATGATTAATGAGGTTTTGTGGGGAATCTTTTAAAAGTGTAATATGATGGCTGGAGTGTTTTAAACTAGTTTGCTTACATTCTGGCAGTGTATGTTTTTATTTGCTTAATTCTAACTAGCAGCAAAGTTCCTAGTATTTGAGAAAACATCTTTGATCTGTAGGCCACAGGCATAAGACCTCTTGGGGATGCTTGCCAACAAGGTAGATAAAAGATTAAAAGAATATCTTTTGAGCAATGCTATCAGGTGAAATGGACTGAGTGGGTTGCAATTCACTGTGTGAAGTTATTTGGAATCATTCTGGTGGAGGCCTGCTTGAGTGGCCACCACTCCACTTGCTTATCCACTTCTTATCTACTTGACTTATCAAGGGATAAAGATTAGCAACTGGGCTACCGCTGGGCACAGCTAAAAGATGCCACTCATAATGTAATTACAGTCTATGGCTATTTCATTTATTAAATAATTCCCTAAGAACCACAGAATTGCTTTGATGTGTATGTAGACGTAGAACTTCGAGAAATAATACCAGAGTAAAAACTTGAAATTCTAAAGCATATTTAAAAACACAAAACTTTATAAAATGGGAAGCTACGAACAGAAATACCACTTACAAGCTGTGTAACACTGGGCAAGTTACTCAATCTCTCTGAGCCTCAGTTTCCTAATCTATAAGAAGGGGATAATAACTGTACCTACCTTAGATCAATGAGATAATCCAAATATATGGTGGTTAACACAAAGCCTAGCACAGATTCACTGCTCAATACACGTAAGCTATTATTAGTATTTTTGTCTTTGTGGAGCAAGGCAACCAAGCTTTGAAAGCCTATATAACAAATTTATCTTTAAAATGGCAACCAGGAAAGGTTTTGATTTTAACTTGTTTCATGGCCTGAAACAGAAACTTGAATAATTAAAAAAATCTGCCTAGTGGGTAACAACTGGGCCTTGTTTATAATTTTATCTTTATATTACACTATCTAAAATAAGTAGAAATTTAGAAATACTACTTTTAATAAATGAGTTCCATGGTATTTCCACGGCCAACTAAATAAAAATCAATGCTTTCAGATAACCTCTTTGAACGTTAGCAACAATCTATCTCAATGAAAATTTTACTTGTTATTTAGTAATCATTGAGGATTTTGAAATTCCAAATCCTTACACTGAGACAATCAGTGGCTTTTCTTACCAAGATGCCCAGATGTGTAACATGAACTTTCTCTCACATAAGCCCTCAGCAATTTTCTGTGTTTTGTAAAGTCGGCAAGCACTGAACTGCCAAAGCACTATTTCCCTCCAAGCCTTGCACACAACATAACTACCCCACAGCTTGATGCTGGTGTCAATGCTCAGGTTCAGAATGAGGATCAACACTAGATTAGTCGACATCTGTGTAAGCTGCAATGGCTCCCTCCGTCAATCCCTTCAAACCCAGCATTTACAGTTTTGTACGGAGCATCTGTAATGACAACAAGCACTGCTGGTAACACTCAAACACTTCTGGTTGCTGAGAAAAGCAGTGTGAATTCTAGTATCAAACGAGTGCCCACTAGGATTTTCCATGAGTTGAGGACCAACATGAGAGAACCGGCAGACAGACGGTCTACTCAGTAAGACTGCTTTCCTTGCTCACAAGGCAGGAGGGGCGGCTGATAATTCACGCCAGAAATCTACCAACCACATGAAAAGAAACAACAAAACATACATTGCTTCTACATTCAAGACATCATAAAGCACTTTATATACTTTGTCTTATTTCACTGTCACAAAAATATCATGCCCATCAACTGATGAATGAATAAACAAAATGTGATGTATCCATAAAATAGAGCATAATTTGGCAACCAAAACGAGTGAACTGCATTATTTATGGCTAAATAATATTCTATAATACAATACACACATGTAAGAGAAGGTGCGTGTGTGTGTGTGCATGTGTGTGTGTATCACATCACATTTTCTTTATCCATCCATCCATCAATGTGCACTTAAGGTTGTTTCCACATCTTGGCTATTATGAATAATGCCATAATGAACATGGTAGTGCAGATATCTATTCAAGACATGGACTACATTTCCTTTAGACATATACCCAGAAGTAGACTTGATAAAGCCTACAGCAGTTCTATATTTAATTTTTTGAGGAACTTCTACATGGTTCTCCATAATACTGTCCCAATTTATATTCCTACCAACAGTATACAAGGATCCCCTTTACTACACACCATTGGAAACCCTGCAATTTGTAACAACTTGAGTGAACCTGGAAGACATATGCTAAGTGAAAGAAGTCAGACATAAAAATACAAACACTGTATGATCTCATTTACATGTAGAATTCAAAAAAATCAAATTCAGCCATGTGCAGTAGCTCACGCCTGTAATCCCAGCACTTTGGAAGGCAGAGGTGAGAGGATCACTTGAGGCCTGGAGTTTGAGACCAGCCTAAGCAACATAGTGTGACCTTGTCACTAATAAAATAAGAATAAAAAATCAGCCAGCCAGACATGGTGGGCACGAGCCTATAATCCCAGCTACTCAGGAGGCTGAGGTGGGAAGATTGCTTGAGCCCAGGAAGCCAAGGTTGCCGTAAGCCACAGCACCCCAGCCTAGGTGACAGAGTAAGAGCCTATCTCAAAAACAAAACAAAACAAACAAAAAATCCAACTCATAAAAACAGAGTAGAATGGTGGTTGCCAAGGGCAAGGGCAAGGGAAATGGGAAGATGTGATCAAAGGGTACAAACTTCTAGTGAAAATAAGTACGTTCTCAAGATCTAATGTACAGCCATGGTGACTACTGTTAATAATGTTGTATTGTATTCTTGATATTTACTAGGAGAGCAAATTCTTAAGTGTTCTCATCACCAAAAAAAAAAAGCCCAAACAAACAAACAAATAAAAAAAGGTAACTATGCAAGGTGATGGATTTGGATTAAGGTGTTAATTAACTTGATTATGCTAATTATTTCACAATATATACATACATCAAATCATCACATTATACATCTTAAATATATACTTTTTTGCCAATTATACCTCAATAAAGCTGGGGGGTGAGAAGAATGAAGTACTGATACGTGCTACAACATGAATATTGAAAACATTATGCTAAGTGAATGAAGGCAGTCATAAAACACAATATATTGTATAATTCCATTTATATGAAATGTCCAAAACAGGTAAACCCATACAGACAGAAAGTAGATCAGTGGTTGCCTAGAGTTGGGGAAGTTAGAGAGGAAATGGGAAGTGGCCCTTTTGGGTTCAAGATTTCTTTTGTGGGTGATAAAATGTTCTAAAAGTTGCTTGTGGTGATGGTTGCATCTCTGTGAATATACTAAAATCACTGAACTATATATTTTAAATTAGTGGAATTTTATGGTATGTGAAATATATCTCAATAAATCAATGTTTTAAATTGTGAAACAGGTATCATTAGGCTTTACTTTGCAGACTAGGGAAGTAAGCCTCAGAGCCACACAGCTAGCACAGCAGAGATTCAGAAAAAAAGCAGTTCAGTGGACACCAACTACCAAGTTGTTTGTTTGTTTTTAACTACATAGAACTGCTTTTCAAAATGCTTAGGATGCTAAGAAAGGGTGCAGATCCTAAAATCTATCTAACCCTTTCATCAAAGTAGGCTGCTTTGCTGTCCTCAAACTCTCCCATCCCAACCAACTGTTAAATACATGTTTGCATTCGGATACCGTGAAATCTGATATGTAAGGGTAAAATCACAAACCTTAAAAGAGAGCGTGCCTTCGTACAAAAAGTTTTAGCCAAGAATACAATGCCTTTCTGAATCTCAAAGTTAGTCTAAAAAGTGACCAAAAGATTATCTGTCCCCAAATGATTAAAAAGAAAAAGTCGATGCAGCATGAACAAAGTTGGTGACCATTCAGTTTGACGGTTCTCAGCCCAGCAAACCCACTGTCCCATTTTGTAACTCAGTTACTGTAGTGAAATTCAAAGGTACTGTACCCTACACAAATGGTTTCCAAAAATCAATGTAATACTCTAAATATATATGCCTTTTACAGTCTTACACTTAAACAGTTTTTTTAAAGTGCACATGAGTCAAATCACAAAGGCAGCCATGCTGAAAGAGGCCCTGAGTCTACTCCAGCAGTCTTGATCTAAAAACCCTGCCCCCCTTTCCAGCATGCCCAAACCAGACTCGAAGTAGGTAGGTGCTGAGTTTCTTTTCTCTTATTAAGACAAGAAAACCATTTTATTAGGAAGCCTACAGACTCTATATATGGTATAGCTCTGGGCTGGAATTATTCTTAGAGAGGTGAAGTGAGCAGCACCTCAAGGTCACAAGTCGAATTTCTATGCCATCTGTTAAAGAACTGTCATAGGCCGGGGGCGGTGGCTCACGCCTGTAATCCCAGCAGTTTGGGAGGCCGAGGCGGGCGGATCATAAGGTCAGGAGATCGAGACCACCGTGAAACTCCGTCTCTACTAAAAATACAAAAAAATGTTAGCCGGGCGCCATGGCGGGCGCCTGTAGTCCCAGCTACTCGGGAGGTTGAGGCAGGAGAATGGCGGGAACCCGGGAGGCGGAGCTTGCAGTGAGCCGAGATAGCGCCACCGCACTCCAGCCTGGTGGACAGAGCGAGACTCCGTCTCAAAAAAAAAAAAAAAAAAAAAAAAAAAAAGAACTGTCATGGTGGACATTGTCTCCCCCACGTCGCAGCCGGGTTTTGAAACTTGCACTTCCATTAACTAACTCTGAGGTCTTCACTTTAATTATCTGGGCCTTCATTTTAATCTATAAAGTTAGATGAGCTATAGAGTCCCTACTACTTTTGTCTGGAATGAACTATTTATCCCCAACAAAAATCTAATTATTTAAAACAACTGTTAAGCAGCATTTCATATCATTAGTTTGTACACTCATTTTGACTGATGATTCATACCTTCTTCCCACAGTGAGTACCATCATTACCTGCTAAAACCTGCTTCAAAGTAGTGTGTGCCCTTGTCATTGTCTTTCTAGGTGTATGTTGCCTCCATTCCCAAATTCTTCTATGTCTCTTTGCATTATTTTCTATTTGATCACTTACATACATACCTATTTTTATACCAATACACAAACACCTATTTTTTTTTCTTAGTAAATGGAAAATTTATTCTCTTTCAAAACTCAAATGAAGATGTTTTCAGTGAAGTTAGTTTTTGTCTGATAAGGAAAAAGACAAATTCACTGAAAATATCTCCCTGACAGACCCTAGGAGATAATGACGACGTAGAAAGAGAAGTAATTTACTATAACAGGAATCAATATAACTAAGGTATTTAATAAATGGCTTTGATTTAGAAATACAAATACCAATATTTCCTGCATGGCATAAAAATTGGTTGCAGGCATTTTAGAATAACAGTAAATTCACCAAATGAATTATGCAATAATTCTGAGGCTCTGCCATACTGCCTCTGAAGCTAAATTTTTATAAAAAGAGGTGACAGAGTCCCATTTGAAGCTGACAGAATGAAGACATACTCTAAAATAATAAAAGCTAATATTTATAGGAAACATATTATGTTCCAGGCCTTGTTCTAAGGACTTTACTCATATTAACTAATTTAATTCTTACAAGGTGCCTGGAAGGTAGGTAGTAGTATTATTTCCCCAACATCCTTACATCTTAATCTATAAGCACATTTAAAGCTCATGAATATGCATAAGGCATATGCATGCTCTGTGTGAATACATACATATATAACACAAACACATATCAACGTAACTGTACTCTGTGTGTATATGTATACACATGTGTCGGTGAATGCACAAATAGATTTGACTAGGGAAAGAACACATATGGTCCCAATTTAAAGATTGGAATTTAAAGATTTTTCAATCAGTGCACTTGATAACCACATCTTTCTAGTCAGCAAATACAGAAAAATAATTCTAGTGTCAGTTTTCTATTGGCAAGCATATTAGAAGATTAAATTGTTGACACATGCAAACTGATTTTCACAGCTCCAGCTGACTGATAGCTTTAGACACAAGTCATGTAACAGTTTTGTTGTGACTCCTGTCATACAGAAATTCATACAAATCATGCAGAAATCACCAGTTGAAATATGCTATACTTGCCACTGCCAAGATGACTTGCTACCACAATGCAGCTTACTCCATGGATAGAATCACAGCCCAGCAGGGGAACAAACCCCTGCATCCTAGCAAAACCCTTGCAGGTGCTGGACAGTCTCCCTCAGACCTAGAAGTAATAATTATTTAATAGTGGGCTTTCTTTCTAGTAGAAAAAAAAGTCACCATAGATGCAGGGCAAGTATATGATTAGCCCTATAGTTTCAACTTCATAATGACATCACTCACCTTTCTTAAAAAGAAAAATAGCCCAAAAACTTCTCTGAGGAAAACCAACTACTACAAATCTTAGGTGAAAACTTGTCAAATTCAAAATCAGATGTACATAAATGGTAGCATACCAAGCCTGTTTTATATGATTCTCACTGATATTCAGAAGATAGATTTTTTTGTTCATTTATCCTCCAAAGATTTACTGAGTGCCCACAAAATGTCAGGTATTGATCTAGGTGCTGGGCTATAGCTGAGAACAAGTATTTGCTCTCAAGGACCTGATACTTAAGTGGGAGAGACAGACTACAAACAAGTACAGAAAACGACTGTGTATGCTGAGCCAAGAAAACTAGAATCAAGTAACAGAGATATGAGGGCATTCTGAAAAGTATGAAGTGCAATATGACTATAAGATACAAATTTTCTATGTATTCTCAGTATGTCCACCATCATTTATTCAGGTGCCTGATGGGTTCATGCTTCCTGTCTCTTTCAGGTCTTTCCTTAAGTAACTTACATACTGTCCTCAGCAAAGCATGGTACAATAAATCTTGAACAATTAAAATAAAATAAGCAACCAAAAATGATAACCCTGAGTCAGTAAGATAGCATTTTATCTAACCAGTTCATCCAGTCTGCCCCAACTTGTTTTTCCTTTAGAAACTTGAGCGTTGCAGAAGATCTTCACTTCCCAGTTTTTCAAATACCACATTTAATTCCTCAGAAAGTAATATCCCCATAAACTGAGGTTAACTCTATGCTACTAGCCAATACATATTCTCAAGCGTGACCACTAAAATGGTTACTACAAGCTGAGGTTTAAAAAGTTTGATCAAGGCCGGGCCCAGTGGCTCAAGCCTGTAATCCCAGCACTTTGGGAGGCCGAGACGGGCGGATCACGAGGTCAGGAGATCAAGACCAACCTGGCTAACACGGTAAAAACCCCGTCTCTACTAAAAAATACAAAAAAAATTAGCCAGGCGAGGTGGCGGTAGCCTGTAGTCCCAGCTACTCGGGAGGCTGAGGCAGGAGAATGGCATGAACCCGGGAGGCGGAGCTTGCAGTGAGCTGAGATCTGGCCACAGCACTCCAGCCTGGGCAACAGAGTGAGACTCCGTCTCAAAAAAAAAA
>NC_045441.1:17282617-17314901 GCF_002776525.5 Piliocolobus tephrosceles | reverse complement strand
AAAAAAAAAAAAAAAAAAAAAAAAAAAAAATCTAGAAGGTCCCTGTAGGGCAGACTGGAGCTGCTGCTGTAGTATAAACTGCAATATAAAAACTTGCCATCTTCTTGGAATTTATCTCACCCCACCCAGTTCCAAATGTTAAGCAGAAAATACCTAGTTACAAATGGTAATCAGAATGACACTTTGGGTGGTTTTCTAGACAGGAAAGATGTTTGAGGTGAATAGAGTTAGCTCAAGGGAGAAATGAAACTGAAATTGTTACCCATGTGGATAATTACCCCTTTTCCTGTTGAATCCAAGTGGCAATTCTGTATAGATGTGGCGTTCATCCATCCCTCCCCCTGTTGTGCAGTGCTGCTGACGCTGTCAGATCATCCCACGTGTTGACTCAATGGGAAACTCAGTGTTGGTGGCTGAACTGCAGTGCTGGGGCTTATCAATGGCACCACATTCAGAGACTCGACCTCAGTTATGAATCTACCTTAACTTGGGAGGGTATAACCCTCTACAACAAATGTGTGTGCATGTGTATGTGCATGCATGTGTGTGTATTCTCTCAGCAGGAATCATTCTCTAACTGGGCAAAGCCATCTATGTTCTCCTGCACCATCCTTCTTTTGAGCAACTAAGCCCCAGTGCAGATGATTTGCTCATGGTCCAGTCTAGTTACATTGTAACCTTTTTCTGATTCTTAAGGCAGGCATTGTTACTGGTTCCTCCCTTACTCTCATC
Organism: Piliocolobus tephrosceles; assembly: GCF_002776525.5. Taxonomy (NCBI): domain Eukaryota; kingdom Metazoa; phylum Chordata; class Mammalia; order Primates; family Cercopithecidae; genus Piliocolobus; species Piliocolobus tephrosceles. The sequence goes on along the minus strand of NC_045441.1, from coordinate 17,314,169 downwards.
TCCCACATCCGCAACTCCTATTATCTGCATCCTAATAAGCTCCAAAGCTTCTATCCATCCTTACCTCTACTACCTTGGTCCAGGCTACCATCCTCCTTCACCTAGATTAGAGCATCAGCTTCCTGACTGCACTGTTGTCCTCTACTGTCTTCCTCTATGACTTAGACACATCAGTGGTCAGAAACACCTAAAAGCTCACATCTCATCATGTTATACCCATGGCTTGATCCCTTGAATGCTCCATTTGTCCTTAGCCCTTTATATATCTACGACCCACATCCTTGAAGTGGGACCTACAGAGGCCTTCATGATTTGGCCCTTGCAGCATCACCCCATGACACACACTCTCTCACTTTCTCTACCCCTAATGGGCTTCTCTCTGTTGTTCCTCCAAATTGCCTATTTTATTCTGTCCAGGCTGTGGCCACTCCACATGTTGGAATAGTTTTGTCCATGAGCCCTCACCTAGAGAGCACCTACTCATCCTTCATGTTTCATCCAAAAAGACATTTTCTCAGGAAAGCCTTCCCAGCCTTCCCCTTCCCTATGCCCTGTTGCAGATTCCTACAGAACTCACCACACTTGAGAGGATTTGTCAACTTTCTGCCCTTCTCACCATGAGGGGTCCAGCACAGAAGTTAGGAACGCAGGCTCTCAGACCTGCCTGCCCAGGTTCAAATCCTGGCTCTGCTATTTATAAGTTGTGGGACCTTGTGGGAGTTAGTCTCTGTGTGCCTGGGTTGTGTTACCTATAAAATAGAAATGATAATAATAGCACCTACCTTATAAGTTTGTTCTAAGAATTAAAATGGATGAAAAGAGTTTAGAATAGAGCCTTGCATACAGTAAGCACTGAAAGAATGCTTCCTGGTGGTATTATTACTACTGTTGTTGTTATGATGAGTGGAATATCTGCCTTGTTCACCATTATAAATGCAATGTCCAATACACAAATACTTGTGTGATCCCAATTCCACTTCAGCATCTCACTCAGTATGGTTATAATGGAACAAAGAGATATTTCTCTCTATGAAGCTGTAAGAAATGCCAATCATCAATTGACATTTACTAAGTTCCCACGCTCTGCTCTACACAGATAAGGAGGATGCACCCAGAGAAGACACACTACCCTTATGCCTAAGTAGGAACCACAATTATACAAGTTTCTCTTCTCTCTCCACTGAGTGAAAGGGTTAACAGGAGTGTAATTTTAAATTATATAAACCTCATCAAATATTCATCAACTCAGAGGTGTTCCTTAATCCTCCCTTAGCTTCAGCATAGAAGGCTGTGGATCAAAGAGCTCACTTCACACAGATAGTGTTTCATGAAAGCAAAAGGTATCAAGTTTATCCCCTGGCAGGATGTAAGTGGGCTGAAGCTACCCCAGCTCCTGCAGCAAGACTGGGGAGACTCAGGCAAAAATGTGAAGGTGTGTAGGGCACAGAGAACCTAAGTAGAAAGAATTCCTGAACTTCTGATGTTACTTATGTTTTGGAAATAAGAATAGTTTAAGCCTAAAGAGAGCATGATATTTAAGGGGGCTCCTTTAAAATATTTATATAAAGCAAAGAGTCCTGTCCTTCAAAATGAATAGGAGAAAAAAATGATTGAATTTTACTTCTTGAATGGTGCACCAAATTCATTGTTCACCTGTTGAGCCCTCTACAAATTAAGCCTAGAAAACTGGGAGATATCACCAGCATTTATAGGTAAGAAAGTTGATACACATGTTAAAAGATAACATGATGTGATAGGTAAACAAGAGTATTTAAAAGTTTCACTTGCTGTGCACATATGGTCTAAGATATCATTATAAAATCTAAATATTTACAAATTGGATTTACTTAAATCAGAGATATCTATAGCAGTTAAAAACATGATCGGCAGTTCCCACAAAGCTGGAGCTGCTCAGTCAGCAGGCCCAATCATTTTTCTCCAATACATCTTCCCAAGTCACCATTCCTCATCTTCACCACTGTAAGCACAGCTGGCTTATCGCAGCAGTCCCTTCCAACCACCTCACACATTTCTGTCTTACTCACCTACTCAACCATCTATAATTGATCTTGCTGCTCAGCCTAAATTCTTTTCTGTGGCTTCCAGGCTCTATGTACTTTGGTTCCACCTCGTCTATCTAAGACACTTAGCCACTTCTCCACCTACATACTCTATCCCCTCTCTGCTCACTGCACTTCCCCAGGTTAGGGTGTACTGCTTATCTCCCTGTAATACTGACCCTCTATGTAACAGAGGTTATCTAGTTATTTCTATAGTGTCATTCAGGTTTAGTTTTGGGTTTGTCACTGGACTGTAGATTTTTTCGGGGCAAGGTCATGTCTTTAGATTTATTTATAATCTCACAATGGTGAATACAATCATGCATCAAATGTATAACTCACCAACCCATATTCTTCTGCAGACGTACAAAGGGATTATGGTATTTTAAAAATCATACCTTTCCTCCTGCAACAGCAGAAACTAAAATAAGTAGAGATCCATATAGCCCGTAAGAGTCAAGGAAGTTTCCTGGAGTTCTGTAAGGTGCAGGCATTAAATGTGGAGTTTTATAGAAGAGCAGAAAGAGGACTGGGAAGAGGCCTAAGGGAAGCTGCAGAAGGAGACAGCACCTGGGAAGAGGAATGCCTGGGAGGACAAGGCGGCTTAGCTGATGAGACTAAAAGGTCTTCATGATCAGACTAAGTAGGTCTTGCATTCCAGACAGAATGTAGTACCACTGGTCATGGGCAGTCATTACAGATTCATGAGTTCAAGGACGGGCTTTAAGAAGATTATTTCTAAAGTGGTGAAAAATATATCTATTGAGCAGTAGAATCCTAAAGGCAGATAATTCTGTAAAGAAGTTTCTGAAGCATTTAAGATGTTTAGCATGGACTTCCCACCCAAAACCTCTCATCATGCTGTCTCCTAGCACGTTGCAGTATCAGAGTTTCTCTAGCGTACTCTGCCTCTCCTTGCCACATCCCAAACTGAAGATAGGAACAAATGATGAAGAACTAGGCCCCATGGCTGGAGAGGTAGGGGCTTCACCACAAAACACGGAAAGGGCACAGAAACAGCAGGTAGGAGAGGACCCTGCAGCAAATATATCTCAAACTAACAGATGGCATCACAGTATTCTCTTTAGAGAGGTAAAGACATTTCCTGGGGGAAACATTGTTACCAGTTTAAATAATGATAATAATAAAAAGAAGTCTAATATTGTACTCAGGGACATGAAAACTGATGACTGGGCTCTGCCCCCTTCTCAGTGTAGAAGAAGTCCATAATCACATACCCTCAGAGACAAACTTCCAGAAGCGCCCCCATCCAAGTGGCCCCAAGAGTTTCTTCAAGGTCTGCAATTAGATAAACTATGATCTAGTTTCAAGTATCTACAGTCAGTATGTACTCTCTTTTCCATTCCCTCCAGACAGAACCTGCCATGTCTCCTTGCAAACATCCTTGCCAAGACAGATTTGGAGGCAGCTAAGCTACACCATTCCACGGATCAGAACGAAAGAGACAAGGAAATCTTTGGTTTCCGATGGCAGGAAAAGGCTTCATCCGGGACCAAACCCCTCCCCCAGATAAATCTACTTCTTAATCTCTTAACATTCTTATCTGTGGCCAAAGTGGTTTAATGAGCTGCCTTCAATCTCCCTCCTCAATTCTGTGGCAGTCTGAGATGAGAAATAACATATGATGACTCTCTAGGGTTAGGCACAACCTAGAAGGAGGCTGGCCTCTGGACAGCCTCTTTACAGTCCCTCGTGCGTGCTCACATAAAGTCATCTGGCCACTCCACATCACACACAGCTCCTAAGAGCTTCACGGTTCTGCTCAAATCTGTCAGTTATATCAAATGAGAAGAGAGAGAAGGGAAAGTAAGATGGAGGGGAAGAAAAAAGGGGAAAAGAGAAAACAGGGAGGGGGACAGGGAAGAGAAGAGGGAAAAGGGAAGAGAGAGGGAGGAATGATGGAAGAAAAGGGAGAGAAAAAGGAGAAAAGGACAGAGATGATCAATAATTCTCAAGTTTAGTAAAATAATCTGCATCTAGATCTTTTAAATGGAACTTTGGCTCACGTTTTAGGCTCTCACATTACTGTATTTACCACTGGTGTCAACTCTACGGATTGTTAATTCACTGATGGATATAATCATATTTAAGTGTCCCAGAAATCCCCTAGGAGAACAAAAACTTGTAAGCAGCCAAGAAATATCTGTAGGTCCCAGCCAGGTGCAGTGGCTCATGCCTGCAATCCCAGCACTTTGAGGGGCCGAGGTGGGTGGATCACGAGGTCAGGAGATTGAGACCATCCTGGCTAACACGATGAAACCCCATCTCTACCAAAAATACAAAAAATTAGCCAGGTGTGGTGGTGGGCGTGTGTAGTCCCAGCTACTCGGGAGGCTGAGACAGGAGAATGGTGTGAACCCGGGAGGCGGAGCTTGCAGTGAGCCAAGATTGCGCCACTGCACTCCAGCCTGGGTGACAGAGTGAGACTCTGTCTCAAAAAAAAATCTGTAGGTCCCAATGGGCAGATGGTGGAAGTCAAGTAGAAAGAACAGGCAGACTGACCAAGACAGGCCAGGGTCCTGCTGAGAGGAACTGAAAGAGAAGAGGACTAAAGCTTTGGAGGAAAAACTTTAGGTTTGCTTTCTACAAAATGTATGCTATTGGCTGAATGTGGGAAAGAAATAGTAACTACTTCATCTACTGAGATGAAGAAAATCCAGGTGAAGCTCTTTCCAGAAAGGTTCAATCCCATTAGAGGACAAGAATTTCTAACCTGTGGTCTTGTGAAATTAGTTCCTAAATTGTGAATACACAGAACTCATTGTTATGTTATTCCCTGCCACACAAATTCAGATATGCTCTTGGTAAATGGCTTTCTGGACTCAGGAGTGAAATATACAAAATGCCTTTTTTTAGCAGGTAACAGCAGGTCTATAATGTTGGTCCCATCCTGCATCAAACCGCCATGGGGACATCAAACTTGGATTAGAGGGTCTCACGGCTCTAACCGCTAAACCAGACTCAATTTGTAACATCAATTATCCTGCAACCCTATGTGCCCAGCCTGCTCTATTCTCAACTCTGGGTACAAACTTCACACTGAAATTTACTCATTAATACCTGCATATTCCACAGGTGTTTTAAATTTAGTCTGCCCCAAACTGAAATCTACCTTCCCTGTTTCCCTATAAATACTATGCCTGGGGAGTATTAGCTGAAAACCTTAGACTTTCCTTTCTTACTCTCTTTAATTTCTCTTCCTACTTGTTAAGTCCTATCTCCCTTCACTACTCTTATCTGAACTAATGGTCACATCTAAAACCTCTCCATGCTTCCTTCTCCCAACATAATAGGCTGGCACCTCTCCTACTCTCACCACTTTTTATATAATCTTATTCTCCAGATTGATACCACAATAATGCTTCTTTAAAAAAAAATTTGAAGAGGCTACTCATCTAGTTTAAGATTCCATGATGATTCCCTATTGCCAGTAATCCTCAAAACCAGGCCCAAACATAGGTTCACCAAGCTCATTTCAAACCACTTCTCCTTTTTCACCTTGGACCCTAGCAACACATACATCTACACCTTCTAAGTAACACTTAACTTTCATAGCCTGTATGAGACAACTTTCTCCTGACATGCATCTCCAAAGATCCCTTCCTTCCTCTTTATTCCCAGAGTCCTTTATACACATAGCTATTAAGGTTGTGATTATGTGACTGTTTGCATTTATTTCTACCTACAGAGAAAGTGAGCTTATATGGGGCAGGGACCCTTCCTGGGGATCTTTAGTGGGAGCCTAACAACATCTGTTGTGAAAAAAGCAGGAAGAGAAATTGAGGGTTCAGATTTATCTGAACAAACAAAACTAACTTTTCCTTTGGGAATGGCAAAAACTCAAAAGGTAATGCATATAATGGCAGAGGATAACACACCCACAGGCTGTTACCTTTCCACAGGTACACAAGCACACCAGTTTGGGGCCCTGGCAAGCACAGCTGGGCAAAAGCCAACTCCTGCAGAGTGGCTGCATTTGTCTTGCTGAGGGGTGGCAACGACAGCATCTGTCAAGACGAGATTGAACAGAGGAGCTCAGAACCAAGCAGAGCTGTAACATGATGCACCAGTATCTGGTTGGAGTGCAAACAAGGTACGCTTTCTTCCTCTACTACACAGCAGGCACCATGCCAAACACACACAGTGTTTGCTATTTTTGCAAGTCTAATAGGGTCTGCTGAGGGGAGGGGTAGGAGATCAGCAGTTCATAATGACTCTCATTATGTCTGGTGCATTTTGAGCCAAGATTAGACACTAGACAATCCTCTGTCCAGTGTCAAGGGCTTTCAACTGCCCTTTCATCAGGATAATTCCACTTCAAACTAATTTAGGTTTCTTATAACCCAAGCTACCCAAACCGATACACTTCACCGTTTTCAGCCCCGAAAAAGAGGTCAATGTCTGCTCCAACTAGAAATACAGTCTTTGGGTTCAGAGTCTGTGACTGCTATACACGTGCTGTAACAGGAACATGCCACCATGAGATCTCGCTCTTTCCATTGCACTCTAACTCAGCTGCATTGCAGAAACTCTTCTGGGAAGAGCATCCCCTGCCCTCCTTACTGTCACCTGCACTTCTGCAGATTAGAGTTCCTTTCAACATAGAGTGGAAACCATTTTGGGAGACCTCTAAAAAATTTTAGAGTCTGAACTTTCTAATTCCCACTAAAATCAAAAAGGTTATACGAGTTTCACTCCAGGATAAAAACTAGATTCTGCAGTTAATTGTTTTTCTTTTAAGTCTAAACATCAAAAATAATAAATTTCTAAACTAGACCTTTACATAAAAATTCGAGAACAGTACAAACCAGTGCAGAATTCTAATAATTATCCATTACATGTTCAAGCAACAATTTCTAGTTTCAGTCTTCTAAGTATGGAAAGAGTTTTGTGACTATTGTCATCCTATGTGTATTCACATGAGAAAGAACAAAGGTTTCAAGAAAGCAAAAATGACACTTATACTAGTCAACCATAAAAATGGGAAAGGGCCAAGTGCAATGGCTCACATCTGTAATCCCAACATTTTGGGAGGCTGAGGTGGGAGGACTGCTTGAAGCCAAGAGTTTGAGACCAATCTAAACAACATAGGGAGACCTCCCTCCCTACCAAAAAACAAACAAACAAAACAAAACAAAACAAAGAAGGGAAAGTGGCAAGTAGATAGCAAAACTCACCATAATACTTTCCTTTTTTATTCTAAAAAATGTATAGTACTTATTTCAAACAGAACCAACATCACTGTGACCTTCCAAGAAAGTTAATGAATGTTATTTAGATTCATAAAGACCGTACATTAACAATTCACAGGGAGTCGAAGTCCTGAAAAGGATTAAATGAAGAAAAAAGAAACAAACCAAATGACACTGACCTATCCATGTTTCACGGTTCCAAAACTTACTTTGTGAATATGAAATCTCTGAAAGTACGAATCTATTAGATAAACATTCTAATTATCTATTAAATAAAAGTCATCTTATATATCTAAATATGTACATGTACTTATTTTAGCCCTTTAAAGCAGACACAATTTAATGTGGTATAATTTGAAACGGACTATTTCACAGAGCAGACACCTGTGTGCACACATGAGCCATTACTTATGTAACAGTACTCTGATTAGTACTCTAAAGAAGCACTAAGGTATAAGATTTGTTAGAAAAATAATAGTTTATTGAAATCTAACACAAAAACAAAAATAACTGCATGGAAGTGTAATTACACACTGAACACACCGGTGTAACCAACATGCAGATCAACAGAAAAATACCTGCATTTCCAAATCCACCCTTGAACGTAAATAATTTTACTTCACTGGGGCAAAATGTGTCCAGAAATTCTTCTTACATTTATCCTGGAGTTATCATGGACCAATCTGGTTCACTGTTGCTTAAAAGTTTCTATTCTGTAACCCATAGATAATTCTGCTAAACTAGTAGCTCTAGATTACTGAGGAGAAACAAATTCTCAACAGTAACTTAAAACAACGTGAAGCCACTATCATACACTCATAAATCTGGATTTGAATGTAACAATTATTTGTTCCAACTCATTCATTTTACTAAAGTAGAAGCTTAAGTCCACAGGTGCCAAACCCTAGCCAAAGTCACACTGAGTGTTCAAAGCCAAACTCACACTGGAGGCCAAACTGTACTAATCAACAGAAGCTGTGTGTTAAGGTTAAGGTGTATAATCCAATAAAATGGCCCTGGAAATTCTGAAATAGCTCTGGACTTCCAATCTGCAATTCTCCAATATCTTAACCAAAGTTTACTGTCAATACCTGTAGCTACACTAACTTTCCATTTACCAAATCAATGTTGCAATTGTGTTTGCCCCTTCTGCCTTTTTCTCCCTTTCCTCTCCACCCTCCCTTACCATTTTCTCACCTCTCAGAGCTCTCCTGAAAAATGACTTCCGTCTTCAATAAGCTTTGTCAAAACACAATGCATTGCTAAATCTGAAATCCAATCTATACTTGTATACCAGCTGGGATGCTCTACTCAAAGAAAGAAGGCTGAGAGCTGGATTTTTCCGCAACAAAAGACAACAAAGCACTTTTCCATTTGGGGCTGCAGAGGGAGCCAGAACCATGCAAAGCAAGCAAGTATGTCTTTATAGAACTGGATGAATCCAAGATAGTGAAAAATACAAGCACACACAGAAATCACAGATACCATGCACACAAGGTGTGCATGTGTGTGAGCACATACACACACACACACACACACACACACACCTCTGTCCAGACCTCCAGACTCAGGAGAGGTTCTGAAAACATAGCTTGTGTGTTCAGAGAGGAAACATATTTTGTGAGGAGGAGATGGGCAGTGAAAGGAAAACAAAGCAATTCTGTTTTATCAATGAAAAGAGAATTAATTAAAAAGAGTCATCAATTCGAAAATTGTCTCTTCAAGGTAAGTCGCCAGCACTCTCAAATTAGCAGGCTGCCTGACAAGGGGGGTAGTCTTTTATCTTGAAGAGCTCTTTACGCAACATTTCTTGAACAGAGTTTTATAGAATCTGACTTTTATTATCTTTTCCTTCTAAAACAGTACAGGTCAGAGTGCAGATGGGGAAAAGCAGGAGGCAGGATCACAGAAGGTGACAAATGTTTCAAAAAGTAAGACTGCCATGACCAAAACAGAAGGAAGAAACCCCTGACTGATTCTCACCACGTCAGTGACGTTGCGACAGTGTCACAAACGGAGATCCAATAAGTCTTGCACCTCCAAAACTATCTCTGATTACAACAAAATACCACAGTGAATACAGTAGAACAGAAAAGAGAGACATTCTGATCAATGGCAAAACAATAGTTAACTAGTAATTCTAAGCAATAAAGAGCTCATTCTCTGACAGCTCTTTCACAACAAACCAAAGGCGTATAATAGCAAGCTGCAATGATGCAGATGTGGATTATACTGTAATGTAGAGTCAGTTAAGATTCTGTATGATGCAGAGATTCTATGCAAAGCCTTAACAATGCACGAAGCCTAAAACTCTAGCTTACTCAGTACAAATCATCAGACCTTAATTGAGTGCCACTATGCCAGGCATGGTATGAGGTTCTGGAGATGTAAGAATGGCAAGTCTGGTTTCAAGCAGCACACCAAGTAACAGGGGAAACTGGAAAGTAAAAAAGGTGTGTGTGCGGGGGGGAGGGGGGGTGTGCGTGTGGGGTGTGTGTGTGTGTGTGTGTGTGTGCATGCTCATGCGCACCTGTGTGAGTAGTGTAAATCCAAAATGCAGCATGAGCATTCTGGCTCGGTCTGGAAAAGCACAAATCTCCTTAAAGATATATTTTTTAAAAAAGATCTAAACAAATATACTTATCCTGAAATAATTCTGCTCTATCAACATATAAAACATGCAAATTTCACAATGAATTAAGATGTATAAGAAATATTCCCTGAAAACTTACCTTACAGATGGCACTGGGATAGGGCACCAAAACTTATAACTATTCTGACAATATCCCCTCCATTCCAATTATTTTATTTTATTTTTTTTTTTAGTGTAAGTTAATAATGATGATGTTTCCCTAAAGATTTTTACCATTAAGTACAAAATAATGTCAAATATGCCAGGAAGTAAGAACTAACAAGACTGGGAGAACAAGGCATTGGGTCAAAAGAGAAGGCAGAGAAGGACAAATTAAGGTCTTGAGCTTGGCTGAAAGGAAAGAGATGATGATGTTGTTAAATGAAATATGGGAGAATCACTTCTGGTCAAGATGGAGAAACACTGACTAGATATAGTGTCCTGACTGAAACAACAAAAGATACTCAGAAAAATATATGAACAATGGTTTTCAAGATACCAGACACGAAGCAGCTAATGACAGTAATCTCTGAGATGCAGAAAACAAGTAAGAGCTCTATAACTGACCTGACTTATTGTCTGGAGAGTTTCCAGGGTGCAATGCCAGGAGGTGAAATGGGCAGAACCAGGCCAACTCCACGAATTGAGGAGACAGAGTTGAGTCTGAGGACATCAAGGCAGCCAGGGTTCATAGGATAGAGGACTAGAGAGAAGAGAGCTATACAGAGAGAGAGCCCTGGAGATCTACAGAGGGTTCACCTGCAACACAGTACAGACTGGCTTGAAAGCAGGGGGATGCTACTCAAGATCCGGGAAAGAAACACCCAAAAGAATTACAGAGAACATTTCCTGGTACTTGCACAGGACTCTGAAGAGTGCCTGTTCCCACAGGAGAGACTAAAAAACTCATACTTCACAGATGATTAGTTCTAATACTCAAAAAGGTCTTGCAAAAGTAATGAGGAATAACCAAGCCCTAGACTAAGCTCTTTTCCAGATTTCCCTTAACAAATGCCAATAACAAGACTCCAGGTGATCAAAGTGTCTCTAAGTAACTTTACTGCATCCCAGAACAAAGCTCAAGGTGACTTATAGAAATACCAAAATACCTAGCATCCAACAAGGTAAAATTCACAATGTCTGGCATCCGAAGATCACCAGTTATACAATGAGTCAGAAAAGCTGGCCCACAATGAGTAGAATAATCAATAAAGCGAGAACAACCCACAAGTTGCACCGAGGTTAATTGCAAACAAGGACACTGAAACAGTTATTGTACCTGGATTCCAAAAGTTCAAATAGTTACATAGAGACATGCAACTATTTTAAAAAACACTCTAACCGAATCTTTAGAAATGAAATTGCTATGTCGGAGATGAAAAACACATTGAATGGGACTAACAACAGATTTGACATAGCAGAAGAAAAGACTGGTGAACCTGAGACACAGCAACCATCCAAAATGAAACACAAAGAGAAGAAAGAATGAAGAAAAATCAAACTAGCACAGGAAACTCCAGGAAGAGCTCAAACAATCTAGTATCTGGTTAATTGGAGTCCCTGAAAAGGTAAAGCAGGAGAGAGGGGGAAAAACCTTAAAGAAATAATAACCCAAAATTTCCAAACTTCATAAAAATGATGAACCCTAGATCAAAGAAGCTCAACAAATCTAAAGCACAAGAAACATGAAGAAAACTAGGGTAAGGCACAATATAACCAAATGCTCAAAAGCAGCACTAGAGAGAAAACACTTAAAAGCAGTCAAAAAAAAAGACAAGTTATATTACCAGAAACTAAGAGTGACACAAATTTTGTCATGGCAAACACTAAGAGAAAACAGTAGAGCTACACTTCTAAATTACTAAAAGAAAAAACAACTGTACAACTAAAATTATATTCCCAGAAAAAATTTTTTGAAAACAAAGGCAAAGTGAAGATGTTTTCAGGCATACAAAAGCTGAATGATTTCATCATCAGTAAATTCTCTCAGTAAGAAATGTTAAAAGAAGGCCTTCAGGCAAAAGAAAAATGCTCAGATGTAAACAGGATCTACACAAAGAAATGAAGGGCATAAGAAATGGTAACCACATTGACGGTGGCAGTGATGGCTCGTCTGGAGTGGCCACTGCGAGGACACCAGCTGCAGTGGGGAAGGCGTGGCCAGGCCTGTTCGCTTTACAGAACCAGCAGGGGCCAGGAACAGGTGATCCCAGCAGGAGCCCTGCACCCTACAGAATTGGCGGGGCAGGAACTCACACTCCCAGGTGCAGCTGCAGCTGCCTAGATATGGCTACAGACCTGAGCATCCATGTGTTCTTGGGGGCCCAGGAAGCCCTGCAGGCTCAGAAGTGACTGCTCCTGCTTCTCTGGCCTCTCCCTGCTCTCTCCATGCCTGCTACAGCGTGGAGCAAAGCTGTGGCCAATCTGGGCACTGTTATGACCCAGCGGCATATGTGCACACTCAGGGTTATGCTGACATGCCAGTCCCCTGCTACCTCAGCCCCCTCTAGACTTTGGGTGCCAACAAGCACAGGAGGGAGGCTGGAGCTGATGAGGGCAGCTCAGTGCAGGCCTGCAGGTGCCTCTTGGCACAGATAGCCTTACTGTGGACAGCATGTTGATCACGGCAGGAGGTAGACAGGTGCCAAGGCAGGAAAGGGTAGGTCCCCAGTGAAATCCCACCTTCAAGGCAGGGATGGCCTGCAGTTTGTTCCCTTATTAGCTATAATTTTTTTATTCCCTTGTTTTTCATGGTGCTTTAGGGAAAATACTATATATATTATATATGTCATATATCTTTATATAAAGCTATATGATATATATACTATATATTATACATATACTATGTATCTTCTATATCTTTATATACATCTTCTATGTCTTTATATATCGTTATTATATATAGTGAATATATAGTATTTTCCCTAAAGCAACCACAAAAAAAACAAGAAGAAAAAAATTATAGCTAATAAGGGAACAAAAGCGATAAAATGAAATCTTAAATACTTTATTCATCCACAAGGCTGCAGGGAAAGAGGGTAAGGAAAAAAATGTGACTAATAAAAAACAAATGGCAACATGAAAGTCTCAAACCTAACATATGAATGGAAAATACTGCAATTAAAAGAGATAACAAAGTGAGATACATGACTGACAGATATGGGTGCGTAGGTAGGCAGGTAGGTAGAAAGACAGTTGGAAGGAAAGAAGGAAAGAAGGAAGGAAGGAAGGAAGGAAGGAAGGAAGGAAGGGAGGGAGGGAGGGAGGGAGGGAGGGAGGGAGGGAGGAGGGAAGGAGGGAGGGAGGGAGGAAGGGAAGATACAAAGTAGATTTCAGAGCAAAGACTATTACCAGAGATAGAGGTGGTCATCTCATAATAATAAAGAGATCAATCAATCAGTACCACAGAACCCTAAATGTTTATGCACCAAATGACAAAACCTCAAAATAGTGACAGGACAATAAGAACAAAGAAACAAAACTACAATTATAGCCAGAGACATCAATATATCTCTCTTGATAGAACAAGTAGGCAAAAAAATCCGTGAGGATATAATAAAACTGAGCAACGCTATAAACCAGCTTGGCCTGACTGGCATTTATAGAACATTCCTACCAACTACAGAAGAAAATTACGTTCCTCTCAAGTGCTCAGGGAACATCTACAAAGAAAAACCATATTCTGGGCCATAAAATTAGTGTCAATAAATTTAAAAGGATACAAGCAATACAAGCAATGTTGTTTTTAGCTGTTTTGTTTTTTGTTTTTAGAGAGACAAGGTCTCACTATGTTGCCCAGGCTAAACTCAACTGCTAGCTCAAGTGATCCTCTTGCCTCCATCTCCTAAGCAGCTGGGACTACAGGTGCACCACCATACCCAGTTAAAGTGTTTGTTTGTTTGTCTTAAATCGCAATGGAGTTAAATAAGAGATCAATTCCAGGCCAGGTTCCAGTAGCTCATACCTGCTATCCCAACACTTTGGGAGGCCAAGGAGGGAAAACTGCTTGAGACCAAGGATTCAAGACCATGCTGGGCAACATAGTAAGACACCATCTCTACAAAAGATTTTTAAAAGCCAGGCTGAAATGAGAGGATCACTTGAAACCAGGAGTTCAAGGCTGCAATGAGCTATGATCACGCCACTGCACTCCAGCCTGGATGACAGGGTGAGAGCCTGTCTCTTAATTAATTAATTGGCTGATTTAATTTAATAAATCAATATTAGAAAGATCTCTGAAAAATCCCTAAAATATTTTGAGTGTTTCAATTAGAAGTCAAAAGGGTTGGCTGGGCACGGTGGCTCAAGCCTGTAATCCCAGCACTTTGGGAGGCCGAGACGGGCGGATCACGAGGTCAGGAGATCGAGACCATCCTGGCTAACACGGTGAAACCCCATCTCTATTACAAAAATACAAAAAACTAGCCAGGCGAGGTGGTGGGCGCCTGTAGTCCCAGCTACTCGGGAGGCTGAGACAGGAGAATGGCGTAAACCCGGGAGGCAGAGCTTGCAGTGAGCTGAAATCTGGCCACTGAACTCCAGCCTGGGCAACAGAGCAAGACTCCATCTCAAAAAATAAATAAATAAAATAAATAAATAAACAAAAAGAAGTCACAAGGGAAATTCGAAAGTACTCTAAATTGAATGAAAATGAAAATACCACAGATTAGAATATTTGGGGTGCCACTAAAGTAATATTTGGGGGTAAATTTATAGCATCAAAAGGCTATATTAGAAGAGAAGAAAGATCTTAAATCAACAACCTCAGCTTCCACTTTTAAAAACCAGAAAAACAAGCAAAGTAAAACCAAAGTAAGCAGAAAGAAGGAAATCAATGAAATATAAAACAACAAAGAAAAATCAATGAAAACAAAGCTGGTTTTTCAAGAAGGTCAATAAAATTAATAAACTCCCAGTCATACTGATATGACAGAGAGAGAACAAGGGAGGAAAGGAGGCTATCAACAGATATAGAATTACCATAGATTCTATAGATATAAAAGGATAATGAAGGAATATTATATGAACTTTATGCCAATAAATTCAACAACTTAGATAAGATGAAAAAAAAAATCCTTGAAAAGACATAAATTAGTAAAGCTGACTCAAGAAGAAATGGATAACATAAATAGTTCAATATTTAGTAAAGAACATGAATATTTAACTTAAAACCTTTCCACAGAAAGAAAACTCTAGGCCTAGATGGATTCACTGACAAATTCTACCTATCATTTAAGAAAGGAATAACAGGCCGGGCCTGGTGGCTCACGCCTGTAATCCCAGCACTTTGGGAGGCCGAGGCTGGTGGATCACCTGATGGCGGGAGTTTGAGATCAGCCTGACCAACATGGAGAAACCCCATCTCTACTAAAAACACAAAATTAGCTGGGCGTGGTGGCACATGCCTATAATCCCAGCTACTCAGGAGGCTGAGGCAGGAGAATCGCTTGAACCCAGGAGGCAGACGTTGCAGTGAGCTGAGTTTGTGCCATTGCACTCCAGCTTGGGCAACAACAGCAAAACTCTATCTCAAAAAAAAAAAAAGGAAAGAAAAGAAAAGAAAAAAGAAATAACAATTCTATGCAAACTCTTCTAAGAAACTGAGGAAAAGGGATATTTCCCTACCTTTCCTATGAGGCCAGCATCTCTCTGATAATAAAACCAGACCAACAGATCAAAAGAAAACTACAGACCAATTTTTACTCATGAACACAGGTGTAAAAATTCTTTAAAACATTTTTAACAAATCAAATCCAACAATCTATTTAAAAGTTAATATATCATGACTAAGTAGAGTTTACCAAGGAATGCATTTTGGTTTCACATTTAAAAACCAATGCATTTTGGTTTCACATTTAAAAACCAATCAATGTATTACTATACTAATAAACAAAAAAAGAAAAATCATATTATCATCTTGATAGACGAAAAAAGGTGTTTGACAAAAGATAACATGCATTCTTGATTAAAATTCTGACAAACTTAGAATGGAACATTCTCCGCCTAATAAAGGGCACTATGAAAAACGTATAGCTAAGCTCAGAATTAATGGCAAAAGATTCTGGTCTTTCCCCCTAAAATCAGGAACAGGGCAGGAGTGTTCAGTCTTATCTCTTCTATTAAACATGATCCTGTAAGTTCTTGACAGAGAAATCAGACAAGAAGAAGAAAGAGAAGATACCCAGATTAGGAGGAAAGAAATAAACTGCTTCTATTCACTAAAAATATGATCATCCATGTAGAAAATCCAATCAGACCTACAAAAAAACTACTGGAACTAATAAGTGAATTTAGCAAGGTTGCAGAATGCAAGTGAATATACAAAAATCAGTGAATTTCTACATATTGATAGTGAACTGGAAACTAGAGTTAAAGAACACCACCATTTAATACTGCATCAAAAATATGAAACACATAGGAATAAATCTGACAAAATATGTGAAAGGCTTATATACTGAAAACTATAAAATATTGCTGAAGGAAATAAGTACGACCTAAATAGAGAGACAGACTTTGTTTGAGAGTTGAAAACTCAGTATTTTAAACTGTCAATTCTCCCCAAACTGATCTATACAATCGATATAATCTCAACCAACATCTTGGCCAGATTCTTTATAGAACCTGACAAGCTGATTCTAAAAGTCATATGTGAGTGAAAAGAATCTTAAAAAGCCAAAACTATGTAACATTATCCCACTTCAAAAGTTACTATAAAGCATGCTACAGTAATAAAGACAGTATAGTACTGGCATAAAGATAGACAAATAGATCAAAGGAACAGAATAGAGAATATAGAAATAAACTCACACATATATAGACAACCGATTATTTATAAAAGTACAAAGGCAATGCAAAGGTGGAGAATGGACAGCTTTTTCAAAAATGGCTTCAGAAAGCCATTTTTTCTCCAAGTTGGTCAGGCTGGTCTCAAACTCCCACCCTCAGGTGATCCGCCTGCCTCGGCCTCCCAAAGTGCTGGGGTTACAGGCATGAGCCACCACGCCTGGCTTCTTTTTTTTTTTTTTTTTTTTTTAAGACGGAGTCTCACTCTGTTGCCCAGGCTACAATACGGTGGTGTGATCTTGGTTCACTGCAACCTCTGCCTCAGGGGTTCAAGCAATTCTCCTGCCTCGACCTCCCGAGTAGCTGGTATTATAGGCACACACCACCACACCTGACTAATTTTTGTATTTTTAGTAGAGATGGGGGTTTCACCATGTTGGCCAGGCTAGTCTCAAACTCCTGACCTCAGGTGATCTGCCTCCCAAACTGCTGGAATAACAGGCACGAGCCACCACGCTCGGCCAATATTTACTAATCTTAATAGCATCTGTGAGATCCAGAATGGTTTTCATTAATGTCCAGTTTTCTCCTTCTATTTCCCACCACGATGTTGTTTCATTTAACTTTTCTACGTGTCCTGGTTATTACGGTTAAAAAACAAAACAAAAAAACTTCAAGTCTAACTACTAAAACCAGAAGACATACATTTCTTCAGACAGTCCCAATGCATTCTGCTTTGGAAATTTTGTCCTTCACTTCAGGAAGAAATTTTTACAATTCACACATCTCTCAGTCAATCCAACAAGAAAGTCAGGAAAAACACATAGGCATTTATTTTTATTAGGAAAAATTCTCACATTAACAATAAGAAAACAAACCACACACAACTCTCCATCTCTGATGCCAAAGCCAGAGGGAGAACTTAATGGTGGCAGCTCATAAATTCTAGCCCAAGATCACAAATACAGCTGTAAGGAAACCCTCCCAAGAAAAATACATGGCATTATAAAAAGCATGAGGGAGATCAGTGAAAAATTAAGCGTGTATCTATCATTCACCAACTTTTCCAAGAGTATTGTTTTACAGTTTATTTACTTTAAACTGTCCCAAAGTAATTAACCTAGAGGTGAAGCCCTGGAAAATAGGGACCATCTCTTATATTCCTCTGACGTCTCTCAGGTTTAAAACACAGAGAATGCATGTAAAACATGTACTGAATAAAGAGAGCTACCTGGAAGAGGGCAAGGAGTCCTACACAAGAACCATTTCACGCCAATGTTGAGCAGTCTAGGAAGAAAATACTGTATCTTATCAATTTCATTCAGTCTATACAAATAGGGTATAGGGAAGGATTTTCAAAAGCCAGAAGAATCAACCCATATGCCTCCCAATTTACTTACTGAAAAACTGAAAAGCAGGCCAGGTACAGTGGCTTACACCTGTAATCCAAGCACTTTGGGAGGCCATGGCAGGTGGATTCTCTGGGATCAGGAGTTCGAGACAAGCCTGGGAAACATAGGAAAACCCTGCCTCTACAAAAAATACAAAAACAGCCGAGCATGGTGGTGCATACCTGTAGTACAAACTACTTAGGGGGCTGAAACGGGAGGATCGCTTGAGCCTGGGAGGTTCAGACTGCAGTGAGATTGTACCACTGCACTTCAACCTGAGTGACAAAGCAAGATCCCTCTCTAAAAAAAAAAAAAAATAGAAAAATAAAGAAAAATAAAGAGGAAGGAAGGAGGGAGGGAGAGAGGGAGGTAAGAAGGAAGAGGGCTGGCTGGCTAAGCCAAAAATGAATACATCTAAGAACATGGGTTAGTGCTTAAAAATGATAATAATAATTTCATTATATTCTGTAACCATGAATTATCCATAAGAATCAAATTTCTGTAATTTCAATGTAAAAGATCTAAGGTTACAATCCTCTGATCACCACCAATAGGCATGCACCCCCCTGCCCTCTGCAAACAAAAATGATACACTATCTCACATTAATCACTTCCCAGCAAAAGGCAACTGTAAAAAATTATATACATGAGGCCACTCCATTTAGGTTTTTCAATCTAATGTACTCACTGGGATCTACAGTAGTCTAATAACCATGTGCATAGCATAATTTTACCGAAGTGAGTCATAACCACAAAGCAGAAACTCTTGAGGTGTTGTTCTTTGTATGTATCACATACTTCTGTGCTGGTTTATCTAAAATATTAATATTATCAAAGTCCAGGTAGTTCCTAGTTTTTTAAATCTACTTTTTCCCCACTTTTAAGGAAAAGGGAATTTTAAGTACTCCAGCATATATAACATCTTCACAGTGTTAGAAGAATACAACATCTGCATTCTGGTACAATCACAGAAACTGAGGGTCAAAGAGCAGCAATAACTTGGTTAAGGACAAAGTGCCAGCAGCAATGCAGAAACTGTAACCCAAGAATCCGGATTCCCAGTCTCTTTCTCCCCAACAAAATACATGTTCATACAGCCTGAGCAATACAACAGCAAACACTGCTATCTTCTTCACTGAACATATTTACAATAAAACTGCCCCCTTCCTTCTAACTAGCTACAATGTCTGTGATATCTCTTAAGGGATCCAATGAATTCAAAGTCGTGGCCATAAAACAATGTGAGGACATCTTTGTCTTCTTCAATCTGCCAACATGTAACATCTAGGAGAAATGATCTTATAGTCTGAATGAAGATCCCCGTAACTGCTGAAAGAGGAACCTAAACAGTTTTTTTTATATCAATATCAATAGCCACACGTTGTATCCACAGTATCAACACAATACTTTATACAGTCTAAAAACCAAAAAGGAAAAAAGTGTAGAAGGGGTCTGAGTAATGTAAAAGTGTTCAATATATTTTTTCCATTGTTTCCCCCCCTCTGAATCATAACCCAATCAATTTTATACCTTGTCTCCCCTGGCTGCCATGAACTAGGTCGACATATATGAGAAGAGTTAATGACCCAAGCTACAAGAATGTAAGAGAAAAGTATTCCTTACCTCAATCTTTTCATCCACAGCTGTATTTCTACCCCCAAGAGCAGCCTTTCAGAAAGAATGTGGAAACGGACAGGGATATAAAGATTTTTCTTAAATTACTGCTTCATTCTGCTAAAATAGTTTGCCTGTGCCCTAAAAAATATTGTTTAAAAAAAGCTTTTCAAAAAGGAATGCGGAAGCTGCAACAAGTAAAAGATCCTAGTATTAAAATCCTAGGATCCCAGCTGTAGGTGCTGTTTCTTACAATCATTATGATTATCCTTGCTTTGTGCCTTGACTCCTAGAGACAAAATATGGAATAATTATGCCAGGGGAGCTAAAATACTGTGGTTACCTCAAATAAACCTTTTAGCACACTTGTGGTCACTTTTTAAGGCAGCTTTTTAAAAAAGCCAATATAAATCACATCTCAAAATCTTCACAAGGTCTACACAATTTACTGGTAACAGAAATGCCTTTGTATCAGTAAAAGTTTTCATTTCATTATTAATTTAGCAGAATGACAAGGTTCAGATCATGTCTAGTTTTTCTTGCTTTGAAAGTCTAAGCATTAATTCACACATAAGCCAAGTTACTCCATAACAATGAAGAGACTCCAAAGGGTTCAGTACAGGCAATTCTTGACTTACAATTCTGAGGCCTGAAAATTATTTCCAGTAACAAAAGGCTTCCATAACCCCCAATGGCCACACCAATACAAGTGTCTAGCAACTACCATTATGAAAAAAAATTGATCTTTTAAAAGTTTTTGAACTAAACCACTAAAATTTGCAGTAATCTTTTGTAAAAGGCTGGTCCTCTAAAACTCATTTTCCTTTCCCTGTGCCACATTAAATTGGCAAATAACAAATTGAACATTTTGTTAGTTTAAAAATGTGTCCTTGGGGCCGGGCATGGTGACTCACATCCCAGCACTTTGGGAGGCTGAGGCAGGTAGATCACGGGGTCAGGAGATCAAGATCATCCTGGCCAACATAGTGAAACCCCATCTCTACTTAAAATACAAAAATTAGCCGGGTGTGGTGGCAGGCACCTGTAGTCCCAGCTACTCAGTATGCTTAGGCAGAAGAATTGTTTGAACTCAGGAGGCAGAGGTTGCAGTGAGCCGAGATCACACCACTGCACGCCAGCCTGGGCAACAGAACGAGACTCCGTCTCAAAAAAACAAAACAAAACAAACAAATAAAAAACAAGTATCCTTGGAAATGAAGACCATTATTGTAAGTGAAGTGACTCAGGAATGTAAAACCAAATACCCTATGTTCTCACTTACAAGGGGGAGCTAAGCTATGGGTATGCAAAGGCATACAGAGTAGTATAATAGACACTGGAGACTCAGAAGTGGGCAGAGTGAGAGGGGAGTGGACGGACAAAAAATAACATGTTGTAACTACTACAATATGTAGTTACAACCTACATTACTAGGTGATGGGTGCACTAAAATCTCAGATTTTACCACTATACAATTCACCCATGTTAACAAAAAACCAGCAGTCCCCTTAAAGGTATAGGGGATCCCTTTCAAGAGCTGTTACTCTAAGAGGTAGTATAGTACATTTCTGATTCAGTAGGACTACATTTCTCACGTGTAACTAAGAGCAGACTCACTGAAGGCAAAAAAAAAATTCAGATTTGTGGCAGTGGGTGGAGGAAGACATTATAAAAAATACATTAAGTCTGATGTGACAGGGGCACTGGGATTAGGAAGCACAAAAAAAAAAAAAGGTGGGGGGGAATGCTCTGAAAGGCTTTAAAATGTATGGGCACCAGCATGGAAAACATAGTGAGTCCCCCATCTCCAAAAAAAAGAAGAAGAAAAAAAAAAAATTAGCCAGGTGTGGTGACACATGCCTTTAGTCCCAGCTACTTGGGAGGCTGAGGCAGAAGGATGTTTTGAACCCATGAGGTAGAGGCTGCAGTGAGCTACGATCACACCACTACACTCCAGCCTGGGCAAGAGAGTGAGATCCTCTCTAAAACAAAACAAAACAAAACAAAAAAATGTGTGGGCTTCTATACCATATAAAGAAAGTTAAAGATTAACCTATAAGTAAAGTCAATGAAAACTCTTGAAACAAATGACATGATTCAATTTGCATGCTGTCAAGAACACATTAATGCAGGAATCTGAAGAGCAGAACTTAACAGTGGCAAGATTAGAGGCTGAGAAGTCAGATGAGAAGCTAGTCATCACACCTCCAAGAGAAAGAGAACCTGAACTACTGCACTGGCAGGAAGGATAGGAAACAGTGAAGAGAGAGGGACGGATGAGAAATACATAGGACAAAAATCTACAGGATGTAGGAATGGGGGTATGAAGGGAAGACGAGTTTGACTTCCAGGTTTCTAGTATGAACAGATTTATGGCTTGAATGCTTAGCAGATGGTGCACACACTAAGGAAGGAAATTGAGGAGGAAGAGCAATTTTGGGACCACCATTATAGATTTCAATGTGAGACATGCTGAGTTTGAAATGTTTGTGGATGATCTAGGCAGCAAAACTCTGATAAGGAGCTGAGTTTAAGAATCTAGAAGTTGAGAAGAAAGGTCTGGGTTAAACATTTAAATGGAAGCTGTATACAACTAAGACAATTTAATAAACGAGGAGAATGTAACTTCCACCAGGGCAGATGTCTTCATTATTTTGTTCCCTAATATAGCACCCAAAATTATGTCTGTCCATAGCAGTACATGACCAATAAATATTTAATGAATGAATGTCAAGGGACAGTGAGTAGTATCCTTGGAGAAGTGAATGTTACTGAATAAACAGCATTTCAAGAAATTCACCGGGAAACTAGCATTTGTAACACTTTCTAACAAACAGGATTTCCATAAACAAAAAGGCAGTTTATAAATTATCTTTTGGGAAAAAATAACTTGACAGTAAATTAGAAACAGCTCTACAATCTACTCCTGAGATCACTTAATTGTTCAATCTCCCATCAGTATTCTCACTATATAAATCTGAAGTTTAAATTTTTACTCAAAGGGCCGGGCACGGTGGCTCATGCCTGTAATCCCAGCACCTTGGGAGGCCAAGACAAGAGAATTGCTTGAGCTCAAGAGTTCGACACCAGCCTGGGCATCACAGCAAAACTCCATCTCTTATCAAAAAAATTAGCTAGGTGTGGTGGTGTGAGCCTATAGTCCCAGCTACTCAGGAGGCTGAGATGGGAGGATCACTTGAGCCCAGGAGGCAGAGGTTACAGTGAGCCAAGATCACACCACTGCACTCCAGCCTTGGTGACGGAGTGATACTCCGTCTCAATAAATAAATAAATAAACAAACAATTTATATTCAAATTCTGAAGCTCTGATTGCATCAAAAATAATCTACTTCCAAGAAAACAGAAATGATAGAAAATGAAAGGTATTTCTATTTAGCATAAACAGTTCCACCTCTAGACAGAAACATAAGACTTTCCTGTACTAAGAGTTCCAAGAGTAAGTCGTTCCAAATGGGTCAGTTTCCACAAGCAAAACCATTTCTAGAAAATATACCTATTTTCTTGGTCCATGCAGTTTGAGAGCCACTGAGATTTTAATAATCTGTAAATATTAAGCATATAACCAATGGGCCAGGTAATTCCCAGTAAATTGCACCTGAGTGAAAAATGTGCGAACCTTAGTTTAAGCCTTTATTTTTAAAAATAAGCACCCAAGAAAACTGATAAACGAAATACTATTTCCAACATCTGCTGATGCTTTCAGTACAATAACGCGTTTTTCTCAAAAGTTAAAAGGGCAGAAGGGAGGTCAACAAAAATGGCACAGTAAGAAAGAAACAATTTTAAAGAACTTTAATATGTATCTCTGAAGGTATTCGCTCTCTAGGAGATGTTCAACCTTGTCTCCCTTTCAACTGCATTAAATCCACCAGTCTCAGCCTCACTTGTTGCTAAGAGCTCTTCATGAACTCTTTACAATAGGTGGGTCAGAATGGATCTAGCAAGCCATAAACACATCATGGGCACAGTTATCATTAAACATGTCCTCCCTGTTACGTCAGAGTTTCTTGTATAAGGTTTGCACACAAAGGATGCTTAGTTGATGTTTGCTGAATGAGCAAATATGTGGGAAATGAATTAATTGAGCCACTTTAAAGGGAAATAAACTGTTTTCTAAGATCAAAATATTTTAAACCGAGGGCATGTGGGACAATAATTTTTCAGTGAAAAGACATGCTATTCATGCAATGATACTAAAAAGAGTTTGTACTCATGGTAAAAAAGTAGAGCCCCACACAAATATTTGCATGTAAAAGAGTACTCAGTAAATTCCACCTCACTCCCACCAACTGTCCTCTCTGTCCTTCTGCTTGTCTAGTCTCTTTTGGATTACCTCTAAAAAAAATGGAAGGCTGTGGTTTCCCTAGGTCAGCTTTTCTGGGCTGCACTAGCAATTCTACCATCCTGACAGGCTAGGACACTGGCAAGACAAACTGCTGATACATTCCATGGGAGAACAGCAGACACAGCCCACCCAGGGGGCAGGGGTTTCTTGGGATAAATTCTTGCTTGGTGTGCAGCATGCGCTCATCAGTATCTTATTTTACATTGCATATCCCCAGAGAGAGAAGACAATGGTCATATTGTATTGGGGTCCGGTGTGTGTGGTGTGTGTGTGTGTGTGTGTGTGTGTGTGTGTGTGTGTGTGTTTGTCGCCAATTAAAGTTGGAATGTAACAGGAGTGTGGAATTAGCAATGTCATCCATTGGAAAAATTATTATTCAAACCTTCAACCACCCAACTTTAATTATTGAGTGCCACCTTCTGTGTGCCAGGCAATGTGCTACGAACACTGTGGTGGAGGTGGTACCTCTCCTCAGGAGAGCCTGGAGTGCAGCAGAAGGTGCAGACATAAGGAAGGACATAGGAAGAAAAATCTATAATTATAAACGTGGTGTTAGGAAGTTAAAAAGGTGAGTGCAAAACACAGAGGACAAATGGCAGGTCCTGAGTTAAACCATATGGTTGAGAAAAGCCCCTATCAAAGATGACATTTCAGTTCAAGCCTAAAGGACTAGAAGGATCTCATCATTCAAAACACAGAGAGGGAACCACTTCATCTAAAGAGGACAGCCTAAGGTGCCCAGGGTACAAAGGAACTTGGCATGTGGGAGGGAATGGAAGAAGATCGGGAGCTGGAGCCAGTAAGCAAGGGGGACATGAGATGAAGCTAAAGAAACAGGGCAATGGATAACTGGGCACTATAGATGATGGGAGTCTGATTTTCAATTTGAATATCCTGAGAAGCAATTGAGAGGATTTACTTGTGGGAATAATATGATCAAATGTGTATTTGTAAAAGATCACTCTGGCTAGCACATGGAGAAAAGACTGGAAAGAGACACGAATGGAAACTATAAATATGAGACGGGTATCCTCAAGTAAAGGATAGCAGTGGTTTTAAGGGTGTTGTTTCCCTACATGTGACATAAGCCTAGGCCCCTTGCTGTGTCACACAGTGAGGTCCTCAAGGAGCTCAACATTTCAGTGGAAAGAAGAACATGTATACATCCAACTCAAAACAGAGTATGGTATGAAAAAGGCCAAAAGTGAATTACGGAGTGACTATATATCCCAGTTTTTCAGGAAGGCTTGATTTATACTTATTGTTCCAAGGTAATTATTAATGGTGCCCCCTTTCATTCTCAGTAATGTCCTAGATTAGGTGATAAATTCTGAGGTCACCCTTGTTATAAACAAAGGATCATGAGAGTTGGGAAGACAATGCAATCACCTATAAGGGAAAAGATCATAAAAACTTCAAGGAAGAAGTGGGTCTGAACTAGTCACTAGAAGACAAATATGACAAAGAAGAATATTCTAAACAAAGAAAATAGCCTAAGCACAGGCCCAAGAATGTGGAGAAAGCACAGGGTTCATCCAAATAACAGTTGTAGTTACAGCTTGGTGTTTACAGAGAGCAGAAGAGGCAACTGAGAAGGTACATTGCAGCAGGATTAGTCAGGGCCTAAAATGTCCTATATTAAGAGGCTTCAATCTTATTTAGATAGCTGTGGATGGTCACTGAAACTTTTTTAACCAGAGTACAACAGCAATGAGCTAAATAACGCTGCACTAATCTAGAGATGATAAATCTAAATGTTTAGTGAAAAGAACCAGTATGGTAAAAAGAACAAGGAAACAGAAAGCAAAGGCATTTTGTGACTCTGAGAGCAGATCTAAGTGATTTCCCATGCACTCCTGGCTGAGTCAAGAAGCAAGCAAAAGACACTGGGTGGAAGGAGAGAGTAAAATGAAAGCCAAAGAGCTGAAGGTAGGCTCAAGGACAGAGATGAAAGGAGAAGTACGGGTCTGCTCAGTTAGAAAGGGGGCAGAGAAGAGCAGGGGCAGAATGACCATGAAAACGGCTTTTAAACTCCATATTCTTTCTTTCCAATACTGTACTATGTCGATTTGTCTCCTTAGTCTATCTGGAGAACCATGGGGCAGCCCTAATATACTCCCTACATGGTCCCAGTGATGGCAGCAGCAGCCCATCTGGAGTGGCCGCTGCCACGATGCTGGCTGCAGCCAGGGCTGTATGCTCCAAGGAACTCGCTGGGGCCAGGAACAGGCAGGAGCCCCACCCTCTACTGAGTTGGCAGAGTGAGAGATTCATGCTCCTGGGCACACACGCAGCTGCCCAGCTGTGGCTCCAGACACGGGCATCCCTGAGCTCTCAGGGGCCTAGGGAAGTGCCCCTGCCCCAGCAGTCTCAGAAGTACCTACTCTCGCTACCTGGCCTCTCCCCATACCTGAAGCCCACTCCAATTTCAGAGGAAAATTGAGGCTAAGCCTGAGTGCTGTCACAACCTGGCCAGGCATGCATGCACTCAGGTGGCACTGACACGCCAGCCCCCGACACCTCAGCACCCCCTCGAGATTTTGGGTACCCATGAGCATAGGAGGGAGGCGAAGGTAGGACTGAAGGTGGCTCAGCGTGGGCCTACAGGTGTCCCTTGGCATCAACAGCCTGAGTGCGTGGATGGCATGTTGATGGTAAGAGGTAGACAGGTTTCAGGGCAGAAAGGGACAGGTCCCCAGTGAAATCCCACCTTCAAGCCAGGGACAGCCTGAAGCCACCCAGTTCCGGGTGCAGTCTGCCGCCCAGAGTGAAGACTTCATTGATGACCATTCAGCCAATCGGATGGTGCTTTTTTCAGGCCTGCCCATGGACCAATCAACATGTACTTCCTCTCTTCTAAGCACATAAAAACCCGAGACTCAGTCAGGCTCACACAGACATCAGACTACCAGCTGCAGAAAGGAGTTACTACTGCGGGTTTCCTCTCCAGTGAGAGGTGGACACTCGTAGGGATGACCTACGAGTGGAAAGGAGTTACCCACTTGAGGTCTCCTGGAAGCTGTTCTGTGGATCAAATAAAGCTCCTTTCCGCCTTGCTCACACTCCAGTTGTCTGCTGTACCTCATTCTTCCTAGACATGGGATAAGAACTCAAGACCTGTTGAATGGCGACACTGATGAGCTGTAACACAAACAGGGGTGAAACACACTTTTCCCCCTGCTCCCCACGTTGCAGTTAACAAGGAGAGAAGAGCTGCAGCCCTTTGGGGAGCCCAGACCTAGGGACTCCCTGAGACAGGGCTGTAACACCCTCTTTGGGGCTCTGTGGTTCCTGGCATCTCCAAGCTTCTGAGTGCCCCCTTGTTGCCCTCATTCAGACAGGGGTGCCCACAGTGGAAGTCGCATGCAGTGCATCTTGTCCAGCCACAGCCTCACATGGAGCCAGCAACTGTTCGGTGCCTGGGGCTGCCCACCCTGCAGCAGCAGCAGGCATGTCTGGCTCTGCACAACGGCCATACCCCAAGCTCACTCACTGATATGGTTTGGCTATGGCCCACCCAAATCTCATCTTCAATTGTAACTCCCACAATTCCCACACATCGTGGGAGGAACCAAGAGGGAGGTAATTGAATCATGGGGGTCCTCCCCATGCTGTTCTTGTGATAGTGGGTAACTCTCATGAGATCTGATGGTTTTAAAAACAGGAGGTTCAGGCCAGGCGTGGTGGCTCATGCCTGTAATCCCAGAGCTTTGCAAGGCCAAGGCAGGTGAATCACAAGGTCAGGAGTTCAAGACCAGCCTGGTCAACATAGTGAAACCCTGTATCTACTAAAAATACAAAAATTAGCTGGGTGTGGTGGCAGATGCCTGTACCCAGCTACTTGGTGGCCGAGGCAGGAGAATCACTTAAACCAGGAGGCAGAGGTTGCAGGGAGCCAAGATCACACAACTGCACTCCAGCCTGGGTGACACAGCAAGACTGTCTCAAAGAAATAAAAAATAAAATAATAAAATAAAAACAGGTGTTTCCCTGCACAAGCGCTCTATTTGCCTGCCACCGTCCACATAAGATGTGACCTGCTCCTCATTGCTTTCTGCCATGATTGTGAGGCCTCCCCAGCCATGTGGAAGTGTAAGTCCATTAAACCTCTTTTTTTGTAAATTGCCCAGTCTCGGCTATTTGTTTATTGGCAGTGTGAAAAAGGACTAATATACTCACCCACACACCCCTTGCCACTCTACGCCTGGCTCGCCCTTGGCAGGTGTGGGATCCAGGCCAGTAGCATGAGCCAAGTGCAGCCTGTCGGGCCAACTGGGCAGAACAAGCCCAGCGAGCATGAGCAATACTCAGGCAGAAGGTACCCCTGCCACAGAGGATTCCAGCTGGCAAGGTGACATTCCAAGGATCCCATGACACCAATACATGCCCCTTAAAAAACATCCATATAATCACATCCCCTAGACACCTTTCCCTATCTTCCCTACTGCCATGTTTATCTGAGAAATACAGATTCAGAATTAAGTAGAGAGAGGTAGGGGACAGGTAATGATAAATTATGCAAGTGGGCTGCTGAAGTTTCACAAAGTACCATTCAACCTTCCAGCAGTGCACACCAGGCCCATTACCACCCAGCTTTGTATTTCAAAGCAACTGCTTTTTTCATCATCATCATTATTTCTTAGGGAAATGAGATGATAGTATTTTTTAAAATCAAAAGTCATTATTAATAATCTTTCCCATATAATAATTTCATTAGCAACTATTCAGTAGATTATTTTGCACTCATCTCCAGGGAAATAGCATTCTTGGCCTCAGAGCAATATATAAAAAAACAAACGCTACCTACTGTTGACACATCTCAGGCAATTGTTAAATCCTAAAGTTTTGCTACTTAAACAAAACTTCTTATGAGAATTTTTATTCTGTTTGGCTTTAGAAAGGAAAATATATCTTTTTGAATTTGTGGAATCAAAACTGTAAATTCAATTATATTTTTATTAAACTGAAGCTTTGCTGGTAATGAAGAAAATAACAAACGGTCTTTAGTCTCTACTGATATGGGCAATATTTTCAGATTTCTTTCACACTTGACCCCAGTACCAAATATTGCCAATTTTTGTAATTTGAAGAGTTCAAAAAATGTGCAAACCTTAAGAACTCATCATCATTGTCTACAGAAGGGAAAAAACAAAAAATTAGAACTTAAAAAAATGAAAAATAAAAAATTCCGGTTAGCACCTTTATAAACAGCTATTATTTGAGTGAGCCAGTGGGCCTAAGGAGAGAATACTAGAATACAATTATTCTATCAGGTCCATTCTAGTAAACACCCAGAAAAAGTAGCTATTTTGAAAACATCATTTTTTGTAATAATAATGTCTATATCACCTGGTAGAAACATTTCTTTATTGCCAATACATTTTGGAAGATAATTCAATTAGTAAATGTACAGAACAAAAATATGATCCAATCATTGACAAAATTAATTTCCACAAGATATGTTTTTACAATTTTAAGATTCTTCCCAAGTTTTGCTAACAATATTGCAATTTTTAATTGAAAATAAAAAATAAGTACAGTTTATTTAAAAATATGGCTCTTGCAGCACCTGTACTGGAGTCACCGAAGGAATTCCAGTTCCTTGTTGCCACACCCTGATCCCCACCCAAGGGACTATGCCAAAGTGATTACCTGGGAATCTGCATTTTAACAAAAGATCCACAGTTGCTCTGACATAGGGGTCCAAAGATCTCCCTTTGAGATACATTATTCTGTATGTTCCCTACTCAGAAAATGTAGCTAATTGCTATTCTATCTAATTATAGCCAATCTCAGCCTCTCAGTACCATCACTAGCAA
This sequence comes from Piliocolobus tephrosceles, assembly GCF_002776525.5. Taxonomy (NCBI): domain Eukaryota; kingdom Metazoa; phylum Chordata; class Mammalia; order Primates; family Cercopithecidae; genus Piliocolobus; species Piliocolobus tephrosceles. The sequence continues at coordinate 17,284,291 of NC_045441.1, read as the reverse complement.
TTAGGACCTGTCCAGGTTTGTACTACATGATTTCAAGATGTATGACACAAGCACTTCCTGAGCAAACGCAGGTGCAAACAGTGATTACAGAGTGACCTACGACATCAGCGTCACTGCAGGCAGGCACATAGGAGAAGTGGCAGCTTCTGCAGAGCTGTGATCAATGAATGCAGGTACAACGTTCTAGAAGGCCACATGGCACAGTTCATCAGGCCTCCTGAGAGACATCAGGTGGGCCCCCACAGGACTTGCCCACATTTGTGAGCTATTTTGGTTTCTGCTCCTGTGTGTGTCTCTGTGAGCACTAGTGTGAGGATGCACACCCCTAGGTGTAAAAAGCCCCAGAGTAAATAACAAAGTTATATCTGCCTGATACAAAATCATCAACACTTGCATCAATAGGCAATGCTCCAGAGTTCATTTAGAATACCAAGACAGGTTCTTTTAAACACCATTAGGACCCAGCAGCAGCTCAAATGCATTAAAACAGCAGGGTTCCTGTGGCAAAGCAGGTCTAATGAGACTGAGGGTTAAGTACAGCAAGGGATATGTCTCCTCACCCCAAGCCTCGGGGGGTCTCTAAGAGCAAAGAGCGATAGTTGTCAAAGCGTGTAATTCAGCATGGTTTTGTCCCAGACAGTGTTCGCTGAAATGTTCAAGGGAAAGCTTAAAAAATGCAGTAATACTGCATCTATATTCATATTTAATTAAGAAGAGAGTTAACAGCATTTCCAAGAGGGAGGTCATTCCTTGTTCAGCACAAGATTTCTGTGCAAAGCTATGGGCCATAAAACAATTCAACATATAAACATTTACAAAAGCTACCATTTCAGTAATGCTACTAATGCTTTAGCAAACAACTCTGAAGATGAGAAACAAATCACAATCCTGCAGCTGGGGGCAGCCATAAGAGAATCAAGATCATCAACCACTGTCAAAGTCCAATAAAATCCACCCTCTCTCTTCCTTCTTCTCTTGTTTGCCTCCAGGCTCCAACTGCCTTCAACAGAGTTGTATCACATGAGAAGGTTTACAAGAAACAATGTTACATGTAAGAACTTGAATATAATACAGTTGGCCCTCTGTATCCACGGATCCAACCAATGGCAGATCAAAAATGTGATTAGGCCTACAATGGTCACTTATATACTGGATATGTGCAGGCTCTTTTTCTTGTAATTATTGCCTAAACAATGCAATATAATAATGAATTGCATAGTTTTTACATTGTATTATAAATAATTTAGAGGTGATTTAAAGTTTGTGAGAGGATGTGCGCTGGTTACATAAAAATACTATAACATTTTATATAAAAAACTTGATCATCCACAGTTTTTAGTATCCATGAGGAGTCCTGGAAAGAATCCTCCTTGGATACCAAGGGAAAAATGTATCCCAAGTTTCAAGAGAACAAACATTTACTCCTGCATAGTAACAATATGAAGAGCTAAAGGAAGAAAGGAGGATGAAGTCCTACAATAAACTCACACGGAACACCATAAGATGTCAGCAGATTTCACATAAGAACCTCACACAGTTGTATACATTTAAAGAGAACCACACAAGGTAAGACACGAGCAGGCAGCTGGGATCGCCAAGCATTCCCCTAGGTTGGTTTCCAGGCAAATAAGTGTATATATATATATATATATATATATATTTTTTTTTTTTTTT